>NC_092161.1:38087708-38307708 GCF_045791955.1 Oncorhynchus clarkii lewisi
GCTCATCCAGGATTGCACATCAATGCGAGATGTGGCAAGAAGGTTTGCTGTGTCTGTCAGCGTAGTGTCCAGAGCATGGAGGCGCTACCAGGAGACAGGCCAGTACATCAGGAGACGTGGAGGAGGCCGTAGGAGGGCAACAACCCAGCAGCAGGACCGCTACCTCCGCCTTTGTGCAAGGAGGAGCACTGCCAGAGACCTGCAAAATGACCTCCAGCAGGCCACAAATGTGCATGTGTCTGCTCAAACGGTCAGAAACAGACTCCATGAGGGTGGTATGAGGGTCCGACTTCCACAGATGGGGGTTGTGCTTACAGCCCAACACCGTGCAGGACGTTTGGCATTTGCCAGAGAACACCAAGATTGGCAAATTCGCCACTGGCGCCCTGTGCTCTTCACAGATGAAAGCAGGTTCACACTGAGCACATGTGACAGACGTGACAGTCTGGAGACGCCGTGGAGAACGTTCTGCTGCCTGCAACATCTTCCAGCATGACCGGTTTGGCGGAGGGTCAGTCATGGTGTGGGGTGGCACAGCCCTCCATGTGCTCGCCAGAGGTAACCTGACTGCCATTAGGTACCGAGATGAGATCCTCGGACCCCTTGTGAGACGATATGCTGGTGTGGTTGGCCCTGGGTTCCTCCTACTGCAATGCTAGACCTCATGTGGCTGGAGTGTGTCAGCAGTTCCTGCAAGAGGAAGGCATTGATGCTATGGACTGGCCCGCCCGTTCCCCAGACCTGAATCCAATTGAGCACATCTGGGACATCATGTCTCGCTCCATCCACCAACGCCACGTTGCACCACAGACTGTCCAGGAGTTAGCGGATGCTTTAGTCCAGGCCTGGGAGGAGATCCCTCAGGAGACCATCCGCCACCTCATCAGGAGCATGCCCAGGCGTTGTAGGGAGGTCATACGCGGCAGGGTAGCCTAGTGGGTAGATTGTTGGACTAGGAAGGTTGAAAGTTCAAACCCCCGAGCTGACAAGGTACAAATATGTCGTTATGCCCCTGAACAGACAGTTAACCCACTGTTCCTAGGCTGTCATTGAAAATAAGAATTTGTTCTTAACTGACTTGCCTAGTTAAATAAAGGTAAAATACAGGCACGTGGAGGCCAGACACACTACTGAGCCTCATTTTGACTTGTTTTATGGACATTACATCAGTTGGATCAGCCTGCAGTGTGGTTTTCCACTTTAATTTTGAGTGTGACTCCAAATCCAGACCTCCATGGGTTGATAAATTTGATTTCCATTGATAATTTTTATGTGATTTTGTTGTCAGCACATTCAACTATATAAAGAAAAAAGTATTTAATAAGAATATTTCATTCATTCAGATCTAGGATGTGTTATTTTAGTGTTCCCTTTATTTTTTTGAGCAGTGTATATAAACTCAGCAAAAAAATAAACGTCCCTTTTTTAGGACCCTGTCTTTCAAAGATAATTCGTAAAAATCCAAGTAACTTCACAGATCTTCATTGTAAAGGGTTTAAACACTGTTTCCCATGTTTCCCACGCACAATCCCTACATCAGTGCTCAGACTACCCGCAATAAGCTGAGAGGCTGAACTGAGGGCTTGTCGGCCTGTTGTAAGGCAGGTCCTCATTAGACATCACCGGCAACAGCGTCGCCTATGGGCACAAACCCACCGTCGCTGGACCAGACAGGACTGCCAAAAAGTGCTCTTCAATGACGAGTCGCGGTTTTGTCTCACCAGGGGTGATGGTCGGATTTACGTTTATCGTTGAAGGAATGAGCGTTGCACCGAGGCCTGTACTCTGGAGCGAGATCGATTTGGAGGTCGAGGGTCCGTCATGGTCTGGCGCAGTGTGTCACAGCATCATCGGACTAAGCTTGTTGTCATTGCAGGCAGTCTCAACGCTGTGTATTACAGGGAAGACATCCTCCTCCCTCATGTGGTACACTTCCTGCAGGCTCATCCTGACATGACCCGAGCCATACTGCTCGTTCTGTGCATGATTTCCTGCAAGACAGGAATATCAGTGTTCTGCCATGGTCAGCGAAGAGCCCAGATCTCAATCCCATTGAGCACATCTGGGACCTGTTGGATCGGAGGGTGAGAGCTAGGGCCATTCCCCCCAGAAATGTCTGGGTACTTGCAGGTACCTAGGTGGAAGAGTGGGGTAACATGGTACAGCAAGAACTGGCAAATCTGGTGCAGTCCATGAGGAGGAGACGCACTGCAGTACTTAATGCAGTTGAAGGCCACACCAGATACTGACTGTTACTTTTGATTTTGACCATTGATTTTGATTATTCCATTTCTGTTAGTCAAATTTCTGTGGAACTGGTTCAGTTTATGTCTCAGTTGATGAATCGTGTTATGTTCATACAAATATTTACACATGTTAAGTTTGCTGAAAATAAACGCAGTTGACAGTGAGAGGACTTTTATTTTGTTGCTGAGTTTATATATATATATATATATATATATATATATATATATATATCGGAAGTTTACATACACATTAGCCAAATACATTTAAACTCAGTTTTTCACAATTCCTGTAATTTAATCCTAGTAAAAATCCCCTGTTTTAGGTCAGTTAGGATCACCACTTTATTTTAAGAATGTAATTTTAAGAACTTTTATTTCTTTCATCACGTTCCCAGTGGGTCAGAAGTTTACATACACTCAATTAGTATTTGGTAGCATTGCCTTTAAATTGTTTAACTTGGGTCAAATGTTTCGGGTGGCCTTCCACAAGCTTCGACTGAATTTTGGCCCATTCCTCCTGACAGAACTGGTGTAACTGAGTCAGGTTTGTAGGCCTCCTTGCTCGCAAACGCTTTTTCAGTTCTGCCCACAAATTTTCTATAGGATTGAGATCAGGGCTTTGTGATGGCCACTCCAATACCTTGACTTTGTTGTCCTTAAGTCATTTTGCCACAACTTTGGAAGTATGCTTGGGGTTATTGTCCATTTGGAATATCCACTTGCGACCAAGCCTTAACTTCCTGACTGATGTCTTGAGATGTTGCTTCAATATATCCACATCATTTTTGTGGATATCACATCAAATAAAACTATAAATAATCTTATCTAAGTCCTTTACAATTTTAGGGGGTAAGTCAAGTGACAACGAGACATAAACCAATCTGGATAACCCTTCAGCTTTGGATAATAATACTCAACCGTATAACGAAATATCTCTCATCAACCAGAGGTTCAATTTCTTCTTTGTTTTCTCAATGGAGTTAAAGTTCAATTCACTCCTTTGTTTTCATCCTTGCATATAACAATTTCAAGATAAGTAACCTTATCTTTAGATGGGATACCATATACTTCCTTTAAAACACAATCCCTGCGTATTCCTTCAAAGCTCAGTTGTCCTGAGTCTGCACAACTCTGCCAGGACCTAGGATCAAGAGAGACGCTCAAGTGTTTTAGTACTATATCTCTTGACACAATGATGAAAATAATCATGGCCTCTAAACCTTCAAGCTGCATACTGGACCCTATTCCAACTAAACTACTGAAAGAGCTGCTTCCTGTGCTTGGCCCTCCTATGTTGTACATAATAAACGTCTCTCTATCCACCGGATGTGTACCAAACTCACTAAAAGTGGCAGTAAAAAAGCCAAACCTTGACCCAGAAAATATAAAAAACTATCGGCCTATATCGAATCTTCCATTCCTCTCAACATTTTTAGAAAAGGCTGTTGCGCAGCAACTCACTGCCTTCCTGAAGACAAACAATGTATATTAATGCTTCAGTCTGGTTTTAGACCCCATCATAGCACTGAGACTGCACTTGTGAAGGTGGTAAATGACCTTTTAATGGCATCAGACCGAGGCTCTGCATCTGTCCTCGTGCTCCTAGACCTTAGTGCTGCTTTTGATACCATCGATCACCACATTCTTTTGGAGAGATTGGAAACCCAAATTGGTCTACACGGACAAGTTCTGGCCTGGTTTAGATCTTATCTGTCGGAAAGATATCAGTTTGTCTCTGTGAATGGTTTGTCCTCTGACAAATCAACTGTACATTTCGGTGTTCCTCAAGGTTCCGTTTTAGGACCACTATTGTTTTCACTATATATTTTTACCTCTTGGGGATGTCATTCGAAAACATAATGTTAACTTTCACTGCTATGCGGATGACACACTTCAATGAAACATGATGAAGCCCCAAAATTGCCCTCGCTAGAAGCATGTGTTTCAGACATAAGGAAGGGATGCAAACTTTCTACTTTTTGTTTTTTTATTTTTTATTTTACCCCTTTTTCTCCCCAATTTCATGGTATCCAATTGTTGTAGTAGCTACTATCTTGTCTCATTGCTACAACTCCCGTACGGGTCTGGGAGAGACGAAGGCTGAATGTCATGCGTCCTCCGATACACAACCCAACCAGCGCGCATCCAACCCGGAAGCCAGCCGCACCAATGTGTCGGAGGCTACACCGTGCACCTGGCAAGCCCGGCCCGCCACAGGAGTCGCTGGTGCGCGATGAGACAAGGAGATCCCTACCGACCAATCCCTCCCTAACCCGGACGACGCTAGGCCAATTGTGCGGACCTCCCGGTCGCGGCCGGTTACGACAGAGCCTGGGCATGGACTCTGATGGCACAGCTGGCACCCGGGAGGCCAACTTTCTACTTTTAAACTCGGACAAAACAGAGATGCTTGTTCTAGGTCCCAAGAAACAAAGAGATCTTCTGTTGAATCTGACAATTAATCTTAATGGTTGTACAGTCGTCTCAAATAAAACTGTGAAGGACCTCAGGCGTTACTCTGGACCCTGATCTCTCTTTTGAAGAACATATCAAGACCATTTCAAGGACAGCTTTTTTCCATCTACGTAACATTGCAAAAATCCTAAACTTTCTGTCCAAAAATGATGCAGAAAAATGTATCCATGCTTTTGTCACTTCTAGGTTAGACTACTGCAATGCTCTACTTTCCGGCTACCCGGATAAAGCACTAAATAAACTTCAGTTAGTGCTAAGTACGGCTGCTAGAATCCTGACTAGAACCAAAAAAATGTATCATATTACTCCAGTGCTAGCCTCCCTACACTAGCTTCCTGTCAAAGCAAGGGCTGATTTCAAGGTTTTACTGCTAACCTACAAAGCATTACATGGGCTTGCTCCTACCTATCTCTCTGATTTGGTCCTGCCACACATACCTACACGTACACTACGGTCACAAGACGCAGGCCTCCTAATTGTCCCTAGAATTTCTAAGCAAACAGCTGGAGGCAGGGCTTTCTCCTATAGAGCTCCATTTTTATGGAATGGTCTGCCTACCCATGTCAGAGACGCAACCTCGGTCTCAACCTTTAAGTCTTTACTGAAGACTCATCTCTTCAGTGGGTCATATGATTGAGTGTAGTCTGGCCCAGGAGTGGGAAGGTGAACGGAAAGGCTCTGGAGCAACGAACCGCCCTTGCTGTCTCTGCCTGGCCGGTTCCCCTCTTTCCACTGGGATTCTCTGCCTCTAACCCTATTACAGGGGCTGAGTCACTGGCTTACTGGGGCTCTTTCATACCGTCCCTGGGAGGGGTGCGTCCCCTGAGTGGGTTGAGTCACTGATGTGATCATCCTGTCTGGGTTGGCGCCCCCCCCTTGGGTTGTGCCGTGGCGGAGATCTTTGTGGGCTATACTCAGCCTTGTCTCAGGATGGTAAGTTGGTGGTTGAAGATATCCCTCTAGTGGTGTGGGGGCTGTGCTTTGGCAAAGTGAGTGGGGTTATATCCTTCCTGTTTGGCCCTGTCCGGGGGTGTCCTCGGATGGGGCCACAGTGTCTCCTGACCCCTCCTGTCTCAGCCTCCAGTATTTATGCTGCAGTAGTTTGTGTCGGGGGGCTAGGGTCAGTTTGTTATATCTGGAGTACTTCTCCTGTCTTATCCGGTGTCCTGTGTGACTTTAAGTATGCTCTCTCTAATTCTCTCTTTCTTTCTCTCTCTCGGAGGACCAGGCCTCAGGACTCAGATCTCCCTATTTGGTAAAAGACCAAGTCCATATTATGCCAAGAACAGCTCAAATTAGCAAAGAGAAACAACAGTCCATTGTTGCTTAAGACATGAAGGTCAGCCAATAGGGAACATTTCAAGAACTTTGAAAGATTCTTCTAGTGAGGTCGCAAAAACCATGAACCGCTATGATGAAACTGGCTCTCATGAGGAAGACCCAGAGTTACCTTTGCTGCAGAGGATAAGTTCAGTAGAGTTAACTGCACCTCAGATTGGAGCCCAAATAAATTCTTCACAGAGTTCAAGAAACACACATCTCAACATACACTGTTCAGAGGAGACTGCGTGAATCAGGCCTTCATGGTCGAATTGCTCCATTGAAACTACTACTAAAGGACGAACACCAATAATAAGAAGAGACTTGCATGGGCCAAGAAACACGAGCAATGGACCGTTAGACTGGTGGAAATCTGTCCTTTGGTCTGATGAGTCCAAATTTGAGATTTTTGCACTTCAATGTGTGTGTGTAAAGAACCCAGGGTGTTTAGTTGGGTCTACTCTTCATTATAAAACTGTTTGCTTATTAATAAAAGGAATTTGAAATTATTTATAGGTTTATAAGTATATTTTATCCAATTACATTTTTTATACTTAAAAGTATATTTAAAACCAAATACTTAGACTATTACTCTAGTATTTTACTGGGTGACTTTAACTTGAGTAAAAGTAAAGATACCTTAATAGAAAATGACTCAGTCGTGTATGACAATTGGGTACTTTTTCCACCACTGCACTGGTTCTGTGTATAAGCGATTTAGGAATAACTTTTACCCAAAGCGACTTAGCTACGATCATGCTTGCTTCGTCCCGCAAAGTATTGTTCCTAGAGATACTGAATATGCCGCTGCTCAGTGGAAACGTTATTTTCGTTTGAGTTGTTTGATAAAGGACGCAAGAATACTTACGGAAGCTTCTGCAACGAGTCGTCTGTAATAATAGTTCATTGTGGGACGAAGCAATGGCCATGCACGTATACATATTACCCCACAATTATTGCGTTGCAAGCGCCATGCTGTACCAACTGAGCTACAGGACCGCAGGCAACAATAGCCAACGTTACGTTTCTCTCAAGATTATAATATTTGTGTTGTAGCTATACAGTAACACGTTAGCTAACGTGCTAGCCAGGGCTACAGTTTGCATCCATGACATACTTGTGTCATACAGTTAATTCAGGTTTAGTTTATGTCATTTGTAATAACTGTCTCTCTGAGGTTTATTTTGCTGCCGCCACCGTGAACCACGTGTATTTCTGCGTGCGCCACCATCTTTTCTCATTTCAACTATGACTCTTTGCCTCTGACCCAACAACACATGGCATGTTTCTGTCCTCGTTTATTCAAAAATGGTTCGTAGTCGCCCTCAAGCGTTCTTCTCAAATTACTGCATTTGATTTTTTTTTTGTGAAAAAAAAAATGATTTAACCTTATTTAAATAGGCAAGTCAGTTAAGAATACATTCTTATTTACAATGTTATGTATTGCTCATCATTGGTGTCGGCTGTTGTTTACTTATTTATTTGTTGTCTCATCACATTATTGTACAAAAAAGCGGAAACGTAGCTAATACACCAGTATTTATTGTTTCGAGTGGTCTTTTTAGTGGTATGGGGATCCAGTATTGCGTCGCTGATTGCATTGATTGACAGATCATCCCTGAAGTTGTTTTATTACGTCAAAGTGCATTCACATTATGACGTTGGCTGAGTTACCTATAAAATGTGATAGTTTATCTCTTTGGCAATCACTTGGTAAAGTTTTACATGATGGGAACATAGGCTCCAGCCATAGACTTTAACCATGGAGGATAATAAGGTAAGCCTATTAATTGCTAACAGAGAAGCCCCATGCAGTGGTGCAGGAACCGCTGCACCGTCTTTTTTTATGCTGCGGCAGGAACCACAGGGTTTACAGGACATGTCGATAGGGGTGCCGCAAGTAGTGGCAGCTGGGTGGCGGTGTGGGCTAACGTTAATGTGCCGCTAATATTATCATTTTTATATTGTAAAACAATGTATGCATTATAATAACCTATGGGACTTGTTATACATCAAACCGTGCTTCTACACCTGCATTGCTTGCTGTTTGGGGTTTTAGGCTGGGTTTCTGTACATCACTTTGAGATATCAGCTGATGTACGAAGGGATATATAAAATGATTTGAAATATGACCCGTGCAAAGATAAGAGCAGTAGGCTATTTATCATAATTCTACCTAAACTATAATAATAATAGGTGACTCCATAACGCATTAATTACGAATCTTGATATCAGGCAATATGATCTATGTGTATTTATAGCGAAAACCTGTTCTGTAAAAAAATGTATATATTGGCCATTATAAACTGGGTGTTTTGAGCCTTGAATGCTGATTGGCTGAAAGCTATGGTATATCAGAGCGTATACCACGGGTATGACAAAACATTTTTACTTTTCTAATTAAGTTGGTAACCAGTTTATAATAACTGTGCAAGGTGTCATGTGTAAGAACAGCTCTTAGCTGTGGTATATTGTCCATGAGCATTTAAAGAATGGTCTAATTTATTCCAGAGTTTAAACGAAGATGATCCACATGATCATCAAAGTTTGGAAGGTCAAGTCCAGAAAATGAAGAATGATATCCTGGGTTTAAACTATCCAGAAGATAGTGAAGTGAAGGATCCCCTGCCTCAGATCGAGCTGAAGGCTGTGACAAGGAGAAAAGTTAAGGTGAGAGACTAGACTGAGGAGAGAAAGGGAAATCTGGGGTCTTACCTGTCCACACTTTAAACCTGTCCAATACGCCATATAACATGTTGTTGTGAGGTTGGAGGATAAATTGTCCTTACAACAGACTTCCATCTCTTAATATTCAATCACCAATTGTTTACTGTAGCTCTTCTCAAATGCCTGTATAGCAATGGCAACATACAGTATGTCATTGACTTTATTGTCTTTTTAGACCAAGAGGAGGACCAGTGCCAACAGGTCCACAGTTGAACAGAGCACTGATACTGATGCAGCTGAGAGAGATTTTCTTGATAATCAGAATGATGAAGATGAAGATGAGGTGAAGAAGGATCCACCGCCTCAGATGGAGCAGGATGCCGTGAAGAGAAATAAAGTCAAGGTAAGGGAATAGATTGAGCAGAGATGTGGATATTTGTGATATCTTTCATATCTATAACCTGCCCCTACAGTATGTTGTTCCGAGGAAGGTAAATTGCCCATGCAATACCCTTTTATCTCCTAATAGTAAATCTAGGGCTGACCCCATTTGGTCTACAGTTTGGTCGATAGGCTGTTGGTTGACTGGGATTTCTTAAGTCGAGTAGCCGCAAAAGTTTTTTTTCTTCATTGTGCACATGGACACCTCTCTGATTCGCGCCTATCTCAGTTGACTAATCCATTGCCGAGGCCACAGGGATGGCACAGTCCATCACGCTAAGACGTGATACTGAAATTGTATATGGTTATCTTATGTTAAAATAATGGTGCAACACTAATAAATCAAATATTATTTTATAACAAATGCGCTATCTCCTGCATTGGATACGGTCGCTGTCCGTGGTTCTGAAACATAATCTTCAGTGCTCCGTAGAATTGCCGCCCTTTCCTATGTTGCTATGTGCATAATAACAAAGTTAACCAGCATATTGGGATTGAGAACAGTGCTGCAGAGGCAGCAGCAGCAGCAGAGACAGGGAAACAGCCCTTTCCTTAGCCTAATTGTCTAAGAAATTTGAGGAGAGAGGAAAACCCAACTAAATTAGGTCTATAATCAATAGCCTAATTGTTAAATGTGCCTGGCTTTGTAAATCATCCATATATATATATTACCAGTCAAAAGGGTTCTTCAAAGTAATCACCCTTTGCCTTGATGACAGCTTTGCACACTCTTGGCATTCTCTCAACCAGCTTCATGAGGTAGTCACCTGGAATGCATTTCATTAATTAACATGTGTGCCTTGTTAAAAATTAAGTAAAGGAATTTCTTTCCTTCTTAATGCATTTGAGCCAATCAGTTGTGTTGTGACAAGGTAGGGTTGGTATACAGAAGATAGCCCTATTTGGTAAAAGACCAAGTCCATATTATGGCAAGAACAGCTCAAATAAGCAAAGATAAACAACAGTCCGTCATTACTTTAAGACATGAAGGTCAGTCAATCCGGAAAATTTCAAGAACTTTGAACTTTTCATCAAGTGCAAAAACCATCAAGTCCAAAAACCATCAAGCGCTATGATGAAACTGGCTCTCATGAGGACCGCCACAGGAAAGGAAGACAGAGTTAACTCGGCTGCAGAGGACAAGTTCATTAGAGTTAACTGCACCTCACATTGCAGCCCAAATAAATGCTTCACAGAGTTCAAGTCACCAACACATCTCAACATCAACTGTTCAGAGGAGACTGCGTGAATCAGGCCTTCATGGTCAAATTGCTGCGATGAAAGCACTACTAAAGGACACAAATAAGAAGAAGAGACTTGATTGGGCCAAGAAACACGAGCAATGGACATTAGACTGGTGGAAATCTGTCCTTTGGTCTGATAAGTCCAAATTCCAACAATGTCTTTGTGAGAGTAGGTGTACAGATGATCTCCGCATGTGTGGTTCCCACCATGAAGCATGGAGGAGGTGTGATAATGTGGGGGCGCTTTGTTGGTGACACTGTCTGTGATTTATTTAGAATTCAAGGCACACTTAACCAGCATGGCTACCATAGTATTCTGCAGTGATACGCCATCCCATCTGGTTTGCGTCTCCAGGCTGTGTAAGGGCTATTTGACCAAGAAGGAGAGTGATGGAGGGCTGCATCAGATGACCTGACATCCACAATCACCCAACCTCAACCCAATTGAGATGTTTTGGGATGAATTGGACCACAGAGTGAAGGAAAAACAGCCAATAAGTTCTCAGCATATGTGGGAACTCCTTCAAGACTGTTGGAAAAGCATTCCAGGTGAAGTTGGTTGAGAGAATGCCAAGAGTGTACAAAGCTGCCATCAAGGCAAAGGATGGCTACTTTGAAGAATCTCAAATATAAAATATATTTTGATTTGTTTAACACTTTTTGGTACCTACATGATTCCATATGTGTTATTTCATAGTTTTGATGTCTTCACTACTATTCTACAATGTAGAACATTTTACAAATAAAGAAAAGCCTTGAATGAGTAGGTGTGTCCAAACTTTTGACTGGTACTGTAAACATATATACAGGAGTAAGACAGATATAGCTTCTGTTGCCTGTTTGAGTATTTGTTTAATAGCCTACTGAGTCTGTGAGCACCAAGCCTCATGCACCGGCAAAATGTTGAATTAAGCAATTTCACAGATTCGGCTGTTTTTAATATTTGCTATGCTGTAATAATGGCTTTATCATTTTTAGTCGTTAGAAAAGACTGGTATTGCTTAACATTTGCTTAACCTTTTGCGCGTAGGGAGCACTATTTTCGTTTTTGGCTAAAAAACGTACCCATTTGAAACGGCCTATTTCTCAGCCCCAGAAACTAGAATATGCATATAATTGTCAGATTAGGATAGAAAACACTCTAAAGTTTCCAGAACTGTAAAGAAGAAACTAAATGGCTGAAATGATATTGCGTCTTCAGCATGGACAGCACAATAAACACTTGCTGTTATGTGGTGCCTTTTCGCTGCAGTAAGGAGGAGAGCGAGACAACGTGCACCTGTCACACAGGCACTCGCTGTCATTTCTTTTAATACAGTGTCACCATCGGGCTCTTTCTTGAGTCATTTGTGTGTCTTAATTATTTAATTAAACAGTGTGCTTAAAGCATCAGACAAGCTCAGTGCCTATGTAGGTGATTGTATTCAAACACATAGGGTGTGTCTGATATGGAAAACTACATTTTAACATTAGAACAGGATGACTCTCGGTCGACAAAGATTTTTTAGGGACAGCCCTACAATCAGTCTTACCCTTGCTCTACTCAAAGGGCTGTATTGGGATGGCTTCATACAGTATCTACGTGTATATCATTGACTGTATTGTATTTTTAGACCAAGAGGACCAAGAGAAACAAAGTGGAGCAGATCACTGATACAGATGCAGGTCATAAATGAAACTATAATTTCACTGAATGTAATCCTTTTGCATGTAAATGTAATTTAGTATGGACATCTATTGAGCAGAGGACTAATAGCAGAGTGCCAATGTTAAACTTTCTTCTGTATTTAACTTCACAAAGTACACAAAGTTGGCTAATACATACTTGCCTCAGGAGGTTACATGTTTTCTGACTTCTTTACCTTGGTGAATGCTGCTTTGGACACAGGTCCCTCTACATCTGTGGAATTTTCTGGGATGACAGTTCAGGGGACATCTCACCAGGGACAATCTAATGAAAAGATCCTAAGTGAGTGTGTCTCCAGGGCCTGTCAGACCAGGGCTCTTGACCTCCCGCCAATCGATCTGGATGCTTTCAACCCGATTGTCATCCAGTTTCTGGAAAAACTTACGGAGGAGTATGTCCAAACTTCTATTGTAGTATTTGAATGCAATGTCATCTGGAGGATTTTATAAATTGTATGTGTGTTGGTGTGCTTTTTGGTGCTAAAAACATCTAATTATCTCCTATAGGCAATGGAGGCAGTTAAGCATTGGCAGGATGGACCCTGTAAGTCCCTTAACCTTGAACATTATTCATAGATTTATTAATACACGTTTCAAGAAAATTAGATACAAGCCTTTTATCTATCTACAGTATCATCCACATTATCACAAACAGTTACATTCAAAGAGCTTTTTAGTAGCCTACTGCTTTTCATGCTTTCCAATATATGCCACTTTCATGATTCTCATGAACATATGTGAGATTGTTGGTATCTCTTCGAGGAGCTTGGTTTCAGAGCCCGGCTATGAGTAATCTACCTACACTGTTTCGGTCCTACAGGTGATGAGGGCATTGCTAGCAGAGATGTGCCTGGAGATTGTGCGGTTTGTATCTGAGGCCATCCTGGAGGTCATCATCCCTGCAATTTTCCGTTTTGTACGGATATACAGCCATGTGTCTCCAGTATCCGGCAAGTATCTGACAGAATCAGAGAGATCCTCTAGCACAAACCTGAAGGTTCACAAGAGAGGCAGCAGCAAATCCTCAAGGTCTTGCACAGCCAAATCAAGCTCCTCTCGTAATGGGTATGTTCAGTCATTCCTAAAGAAACCGGTTTCACCTAACTATTCATAACCCATTTTGTGAAAATATGTTTTGTTTATCTGTGTAACAGTTTACTCTTAATGACCAGTTTAACTGATTATTGAGTTATGCATTAATGTGACTACAGTGTCTACTATTGAATATGGAATGCTGTATTGTTTGCTTTGTATTCTCAAAGGTCTCAGACAGTGTTGCCAAATACTCAGGGAGATGGTGAGTCTATATCATCTGAGCCACTCAGTGACTTTTTTGGGATCACTGAGGACAGTCTCCTCACTGGTGTCAAGGATGCCTTCAAAGAGTCGCTGAACAATGTCCTCTGTATCCAAAGAGAGGGCCAGGTAGACACTCAAAGTCTATCCCGGGTTATTGTTGGAGAAGTGTCAAAGAAGGTCAATTCCATAATCTCTGTGGCCATCCAAACTCCCATCTCTGGGCGAATGTCCCCTGTCATTTTTGCCAGTGGTGGTGTCTCCAGCACCAAGGTGGTTGAGGAGATGGTGTCTGGCGTTTCCAACATACTTCAGATGTACATTAATGGGAAGAGTGTTGAGCAGAGTGTTGTTCTCAGAGAGGATGGTGTTGAGGTGGATATGACACATTTAACAGGACAGGTCATGACAGCCCTCAGTGGCACTGTTTTGAACTTCAGCAATAAGGAGGAAAATGACCCCGACAAGAGGGAACTGCTTTGTGTTGTTGCTGACCATATGAAGATGCTTGAAGCTTGTAAAAGTCCTGAGGAGATGCTAAAACAAGGAGAGAGCAACCTCAATATCAAAGGTGCCAAATCTAGTCTTCGTCTGTCAACACAAAGTATGGACAGACTACTCACTGAGGAGTTTCAGACCAAGGCCACTGAATCGATCCGGGAGATCGTTAAAAGATTCAGGGGTTGTACATCATGTTGTTCTGGCACTACATCATCTTGTCCAACTCCTAGGATAGGTGAGATCAGAGACCTTATGATTGACCCTGAGGCCTCTGAGTTGGTAAGTACCTTTGTTTCAGACATGGACAATCTTACCCAGTCTATCAGGGCATCCTGCTCCCTTGCACAGAGTGAGCAGATCCTTCTTGAAAACCATCAAAGTAAGATCTGGTCTTACACTGTTGGTTGTTACTACGACATGAAAAATACGCTGAAGAGGCTTCTTACCTGTCCAGAAAAAGGGGATCTCGCAAGTACATTTGTGGAGAGCACAAAATATTCTTTCACAATGGTTCCAACTTTGTGCCTGGACGTCGGTCATTCCAGTAATGGTGAGGCTGACACATCAGACTCCATTTCTTGTAAACCACTTTTAATAACCCCCTCATCTATGAATGAACAAAAAGGACAAAGTGAGACCCCAAAACCTCTCTTGGCTCAAAAAAAGTATTTGCAAGACCAAGTCCTCCTTGACACCACAAAAGCGATTGCCAGCCAGGTTCTTGTCTTGTATAAGACTGAGGTGATGGAGAAGTTCTCATCTTCTGTTGGAGAGTGTGATTCTGAAGAGTCTCTGGAGGCCATTCTATTTGTGGATGGCATCATGTCTGACTTGAATGATTTCACCAGTTCTTGTTCCGCTTCACCATCTGAGTTGCTAGACAGTGAACAATGTCTCTCCCATCTCACTTTTCCACTTGGTCTGCAGGACAGCACCACCAACAGTGAATCTACCCAGAGTCTTCCAGTTATAAATATGAAGAAACTCTCCAGTGTGTCTTTCCAGACAAAGGCTAGAAAGGCAGTGAGTGAAGCTCTGAGATCTGTCAACCCTTTTACAAACAGCTTACTGGGAGACTCTGAAGCGTCTAAATTACTGGACACTTTTGTAACAGATGTGGAGACTATTGTTCAGTCCATGCAGGCACATCACTCTGAAAATGTCAGAATTTCAAAAGTGAGCACCCTTTCTGCTGCTCGTATTATATATCATAGATTTCGAGAAATGCTGAGGCGGTTTCTCACTCCCTGCCAAGACTCTGTAAAGGTCATCGATGGTGTTACACCAATACATGATGAGACTCTCAAACAGGCTCCTAGTGAAAGTTTAGATTCTCAGGTGACTTGTAATAGTGATTCTCCTGAAATCCAAGCGGACCTTCAAACCTGTACCAAGGAAGTCATTAGTCAGATCCTCACTGTGTATCACTCTGAGGAATCCATGGATGAATGCCTCTCTAGCCTAAAAGGAGATACAGAAGACATGTCCAAGCTTTTGGATGCCGTTGTTTCTCAGATTGGCGTCCTTGCCGCCTCCAAATCATATTTATATGTTGATGACTATGCTGTCAATACACAGGACAATTTGCATGGTGAGATCAACAATGATGAAGAGGAAGCATCCTCTAGAAGTCTTAAATCCACAGCCTTTGACAAATTATGTACTGATGAGTTTCAAACTAAAGCCTCACATTTGGCTGGTGGAATCCTTCAATCAGGGTTGATTGGCATTGTAAATACCAGCCTTGATGGTAGAAGTGCAGACATTTGTACAGAGTCCAGTAATGATGGTGATGATAGAGATTTCAAAATCCTTCAGAACCGTGGAACTCCACCTGTGTTCACCTCTTCTCTGCACACCAATTCTGCAGCATCCAACATCGTCATAAGCATCACTAAAGACCTTAATAGCTTCACCCAGATGACTAAAATGTCTGATGCTTCAGTGTCTGGCCAGTTAGAGAGATCCCTGTCAGCTTCAACCCTTCCTGTCAGTGTTCACAACGGGGTCAATGTGAAAGGAAAGATCATTTGGCCAGGCACTGTTAACCTGTTCAACAATGTGTTCATCAAGGTCAAGGATTTTTTTGCCCAGCAACAACCGGTACTCCTAGACAATGTGGTTGAGGCCCCCAACCATGCCGAATCCATATGCAGAACAGCTACTTCTACACAAATGACTTACAATGAACATGAAGGCAGCCAGACCAGCATGGTAAATTATTCCAAAGCCTTAATTAGTCAGACTCTGATGACAATCCAGAGGAGAGTGTCTATGTCAGAGAGGATGAGCACCTCAGAGAAAGCCCTCTTGACTCGTTCCATCGTGGGCTCCATGTTGGAGGATGTTGACATGGTGAGAAGTGATGGACACGAGATACACCGGCCATCCTCCTCCCTGTCCATCACCTCTGCCATGACCAGAGGGTCCCAGAGTGATTTGACAAATTCTCTTCCAGGCACTCCAGTCCCCAATGAGTGGCCTGTTGAAATCTATTGTCCTATCATTAGGAGTTCGGTCATTGATATGAGTGACTCCTCAACTCATTCACAAGGGTCAACAAATTACACAAGGCAAACCATCTCTGCCATAGTTGACACTGTTATGGAGGTCATTCCAAGAGAAGATACGGAACACATAGCCACTGCAGATGATGTCACTTCTTTTACAAGAAGACTTGCGAGACTCAGCCCCAGGGACGGTCTTCAGAACTTCTCACATGAGCTCACTGACAAAGTTTATGAGCTCATAAAAAGTCACAACACCCCCCAGGCTCTTTTTGTGCCAGCTGGCAAGAGCGTGTCTGACTCTATTCTTTTGAAGCTGAAGACAGGATTGAATACTTCTGAAGAATCCAGGGAGTTTCCATCTGACCTTGTGTACTCCTTTGCTACGGAGTCAATAAAACGTCTGCTACAGCAGATTGTCGTCTGGCTTCCTCCACCATCACAAGGATCCGATTTCTGCCAAACTATCATCTCTGATGGTTCTCTGCAGGAAACAAGTTGGCTTATGCCGAGCTCTTCTGCCATCTCCATTAGTTCCTCACAGGTTTACTTTGACACAAAGAGCCTTTTCACCAATATAATGGTCAATCAGGTCATGGATACCTGTTCTGTGGCCTCCAATTCATCAGAAGAATTATCAGAGTTGATGAACATCAATGGGTTGTCCCCAACTGATGCTGGAACACTTGACTCTGACAGACCGGCTCTCATGACCACTAGCCGTCAGTCTAGTTCCAAATCATTGCCTAGACCCTCTCTGTCTGGCAGCAGCACACACAACGGTGGAACTGTGGATATTCAAGTTTTAGGAGAGGTGGAATCCAAGATGGACAACAAAGATCTGGAGATGTCTAGTGTCTCTGTGCATCCATCAACTCCATCAGCCATGGACTCTGATACACATGCATCATTTGACTCCACTAGCAATGACGACACCTCTTTGGTACTTTTACTGATTGTTAGATTGCTGTCAATGATCACCCCTGTCACATTACTGGAATCCTCTGACATTGGTGAAACATCAAGAGTTCTCACAAAGAGGATTCTGTCTGAGTTCTGTGGCACCTCAGGCCTTGAACCAACTCAAGCCTACCCCCAGAATCTGAAAATCAAAAAGATTTTCAAGGCAGTCTACAAGGGGCTTCTTCAAGAATTTGGGTCAGAGAAGATGCTCCAGGTTGCAATGAAGTCAACGGATTATGCATTTGACGATGCCCTGGTCAAATCACTAACTAGGGAACTACTAGCTAAATGCAATGAGGCTAGCTCTTCACCTCCCTCCATGACACAGTTGTCATCACACAATGTACTTGGCAGTGACGAGGTAGGTAATTCTGGGCTTCCAACAACTTGTAGAAAGGAAAAGAAGAGAGGAAGATTCAGCGCTCTCTGTGGACTCAACCCAAAGGTACATATGTCATCAAAATACACATTTTTAAGATTATTTTTATTCATTACGTACAGTATGATGGTAAACACTGATACTCTTTGTGTGCAATTTCTCCTACTGTATAAATGACTGTTTGTTACCCAGTGTACAAAGAAGGTCAACAAGAAGAGCCACTGCACTCCAACACCTTCCCAGAACCAGACCCCTGCCGTCAGTGAAACAGGTAAGTCAATACACTCAAATGTGTACTGAACAAAAATATAAACGCAACATGCAACAATTTCAAAGATTTTATTGAGTTACAGTTCATATATGGAAATCAGTCAATTGAAATACGTTCATTAGGCCCTTATCTATGGATTTCACATGACTGGGAATACAGATATGCATCTGTTCGTCACAGATACCTTAAAAAAAGGTAGGGGCGTGGATCAGAAAACCAGTCAGTATCTGGTGTGACCACCATTTTCCTCATGCAGCGTGACACTTCTCTTTCGCATAGAGTTGATCAGGCTGTTGATTGTGGCCTATGGAATGTTGTCCCACTCCTCTTCAATAGCTGTGCGAAGTTGTTTAATATTGGTGGGAACTGGAACACGCTGTTGTACACGTCAATCCAGAGCATCACAAACATGCTAAATGGGTGACATGTCTGGTGAGTATGCAGGCCTTTCGACATGGGGCCATGCATTACCATGCTGAAACATGAGGTGATGGCGGCGGATGAATGGCACGACAATGGGCCTAAGGATCTCGTGACGGTATCTCTGTGCATTCAAATTGCCATTGATAAAATGCAATTGTATTCGTTGTCCGTAGATTATGCCTGCCCACACCATAACCCTACAGCCAACACGACGCCATATACGTGGTCTGTGGTTGTGAGGCCTGTTGGACATACTGCCAAATTCTCTAAAACGACATTGAAGGCAGCTTATGGTAAAGAAATAAACATCCAATTCTCTGGCCACAGCTCTGGTGGACATTCCTGCAGTCAGCATGCCAATTGCACGCTCCCTCAAAAGAAGTCAACCAGCATTTTTCCTTGCTCCTATTTTTCTCAGTCTCTGTCTCTGAGACAGAGACAGAGTTGCGTTGTGTGGTGTGACAAAACTGCACATTTTAGCGTGGCCTTTTATTGCCTCCAGCACAAGTTGCACCTTTGTAATGATCATGCTTTTTAACCCACAAGAGTCTACGCCCTGTCTGGGCCGAGGGGTTTGTATCGGCTTTACTGCTATTTGCCCATACAAACGCATTGAATAACAGATTCACTACATGGAACTGAAGTGTCTGTCCTAAATCTGAGAGATATATGAAAGTTGACGAAATATATATATATATATATTTATTTATATGTATATATATTTTTTGCATGTTTTTATCCCCTTCTTTTTGGCACTAAACAGTCTAAGCCCTGGGGTAGCCTATGTAACACTTCTGCGTTAAATAGGCGGATTGAGACTGCTAGGCTACCTGCCGCCCGACATATGTAAATTATGTAGAATATTACAATTTAAATAATAATAATGCAATACTAATTATTCACACTAACTAGGGTCAGTTAAAGAAAATGTTATGTTTACATTTTTTCCCCCAGCAATTGTCAATGATCAACAATCCTGCCGAACAGAGAGTGTATGCTCCACCAAGAAGAAACCAAGGAAGCGTTCGCTCATTTCCAGGATGTTTTCAGCTATAGGCAAAGCCTTGTCCAGTCCCTTTACTTCCTGCTATAAAAAGAAGAGCACCTAATCTATATTTCAAAATAAATATTTGAAATTAACATAATTGCATTAATTCTTCATGTTGAGTGTTTTTCATTATATATTATTGGATGATATAAAGTGTAGTAGTAGTAGAAGTTGTATAGTTGACTATAGTTGACTATATACATACATTAAAAAATAATAAGAATAGTGTGCACTTCTAGGTACAGTTGAAGTCTGATGTTTACATACACCTTAGCCAAATACATTTAAACTCAGTTTTTCACAATTCCTGATATTTAATCCTAGTAAAAAATCCCTGTCTTAGGTCAGTTAGAATCATCACTTTATTTTAAGAATGTGAAATGTCAGAATAATACTAGAGATAATTATTTATTTCAGCTTTTATTTCTTTCATCACGTTCCCAGTAGTATTTGGTAGCATTGCCTTTAAATTGTTTAACTTGGGTCAAACGTTTCGGTTGGTCTTCCACAAGCTTCCCACAATAAGTTTACTGAATTTTGGCCCATTCCTCCTGACAGAGCTGGTGTAACTGAGTCAGGTTTGTAGGCCTCCTTGCTCGCACACGCTTTTTCAGTTCTGCCCACACATTTTCTATAGGATTGAAGTCAGGGCTTTGTGATGGCCACTCCAATACCTTGACTTTGTTGTCCTTAAGTCATTTTGCCACAACTTTGGAAGTATACTTGGGGTTATTGTCCATTTGGAATACCCACTTGCGACCAAGCCTTAACTTCCTGACTGATGTCTTGAGATGTTGCTCCAATATATCCACATCATTTTTGTGGATATCACATCAAATAAAACTATAAATAATCTTATCTAAGTCCTTTACAATTTTAGGGGTAAGTCAAGTGATAACGAGACATAAACCAATCTGGATAACCCTTCAGCTTTGGATAATAATACCCGACCGTATAACGAAATATCTCTCATCAACTAGAGGTTCAATTAGTTAAAGTTCAATTCAGTCCTTTGTTTTTCATCCTTGCATATAACAATTTCAATATAAGTAACCTTATCTTTAATTGGGATACCAAATACTTCCTGTAAAACACAATCCTTGAATGGAAATAAGACTGACTTACTGATATTCATTTTCAAACCCGAAACTAAGGAAAAGTCTTCAATACAGGAAACTGCTTTAGAAACCTCATTCCTGTCTCTTAAAAATATTACGATTCACCTAGCATTAATAGAAAAAACAGAAATGGACATTTACTATCACAGTGACTAGATGAAGAATATTAAACTTGTATACGTTCACATGAACCAGGGTCTCACAAAAAGAAAAGTTCTTACTAGTTGCAAATAAAAATAGTCCTTTGCACCATGCAAGTGGGTGACCTAAATTCTCTATATATATATTTATAAATATATTTGGTGATTATAATAATGATGACTAGCGGTGCCCCACCCTAAGGGCAGTAAATCATTGGATCTGATTAATTAAATTCAATGCAATTCAATCTTTGAGGAGTACAACCATAGAAATACAATGACTTTACACTAATAATAAGCTATTGTCAACTTGCCGTCTATGCTTATCTTGCTCATTGCTCACTGTCAATTGCTGACTGTTACCCTATGAGTGCAACTATTATTGATTTCTCACAGAAAAATTATTTGGTTGCAAATGTACCTGGGGCCATGTAAATAATTGTTAGGCTACTCATTTTGAATCCACCGGTGGCAACTTGTGTGACCATAAAAGTCTGTGCGACTTGGCACAGTAAAATAATTTGGTTACTGACCTGCCCTACATCATAGAAGGCCCTTCAAGTCGAACTAGGAAATTCTGACATTTCTGACTCACTAACTCGTCATGGAATGACTAACTCGTCATGGAAAGTTTCCCACTTGTGAAGTATTAGAATCAACCAGTAGGAAGCTCTACGCTAATAACGTACATTCATTTTAACTCTGAGGTTCCAAGTTTCCGATGACATGTGAATGCGTCAATAATTGCTATGGTAATTTTGAATGTTCAGTCAGAGAGCATTATGTGTAATTATCCTACATACTTACATCAAATACTTTATGATAGCATCATCTCCTGTAGTAGCAGTGCCATTCCAAACACAATAAATGTAAAAATGAACAAAGATACCAAATATTGCTAAAGTGAAGAAAATCAGCTCAAAAGTGTAGGAGGAAATGCCCCTGCAGCAGGGAGGCTTACGGTATTATAATATATTGTAGATAACATTAATATAATTTGTGTATTTACAGTATCAGTACACATACAAATGAAAGTATATGCTAGGGAATGATCTACACTGAGTGAACAAAACATTAAGAACACCTTCCTTTTGAGGTCCCCCCCTTGGTGGTGGACCATTGTTGATACTCAGGGAAAACTTTTGAGCTGAAAAACCCAACAGCTTCTGGCACCTACTACCATACTCTGTTCAAAGGGACTTAAATGTTTGGTCTTGCCCATTCACCCTCTGAATGACACACATACACAATCCATGTCTCAATTGTCTAAAAGTCCATCTTTAACCTGTCTCCTCCCCTTCATCTACACTGAGAAGAAGATTTAACAATTAACATCAATAAGGGATTATAGCTTTCACCTGATTAGTCTGTGTCACAGAAAGAGAAGGTGTTCTTAATAATGTTTAATACACTCAGTGTACTATGTGTCAATGATGCTATAGATTCCAAGTGGTTGATTTTTTAGGGAATGACTATATGCTCTATTTTATACCTGCAGATCATCACAGCAGCTGATGTTGCTGTATAGAGGAAGGAGATCCTCCGAGCATCAGGCCTCATCCCTGAACAAAAGGAGTTGATCCTCCTCATGGCCAGTGTCACTGAGCAGAGGAAGGGAATCGTCCCAATGTCCAGCGTCCCTGCACACAGGGAGGGGTTCCTCCTCACAGCCAGTGTCCCTGTGAAGAATGGAAACAATCATCCACAACCACCTCCCATCATCCCCATGGTGGCACCACTGTGGAAATGGGATGGTGGAGCGTGTACTCCACCTGTGGATTTCTATTCCAAGAGAAGAGGTCACTTAAACGTACCTAATTAGTAAAGAAATTACCATTGTGATAGCGTGATGATGTGACTATTTTATGCAGAAATAGTTTGGCGATTGGTCACATTTGTAAGCCCTGACATAATATGCAGGGAATTGTTAATTTTGCAACCAAAACAATGCGATGGCAGAGTACTGGAGTAAACTCCCAGTAATCCCAGTGACTGCGTGTAGGTTAAGATTGGGTTGTAAAAGAGTATCAGAGCGAGACGTTCCTACCTGTCAGCTAGTAATTGTTCTGTGTGGTGACATGATCAGAGTGGCCTGACTTCTTCCACTTATTACAGATGTCCGACTTAGATATGTTGAGCATCCTGCTATGATGTCCATTACCAAGCCGGAACACTCCGAGGCCAACCCTCAGTGTCAGACTGGCAGCCGGCCGGCCGGTGGCTGGGTCTTTGGGAGTGGAAGAGTTAATAAGAAGGAGGTTCATCTACCTGAGGACAAAGACAGATCTGTAAGGAACTGGTTATTAACACTATATTCTATGTAGAGACAATTGAGTGGATTAAAATTTGTACAAATTGTGGCTTGCTTCACATTGCTAATATCTTCTTCCTCAGATTGTCTGGGATCCAACTCTGCACAGATGGGTTAACAAAACTGAGCCCAAGGCTGAGGTACACACTTAAATTCAATGAAATTAAAAACATTGAACAACCATTGCATTTCAACTGTGATAATATTACTAACAATTTGGAAAATGTGTTTATGTGTTTTACAGAACAAGTGTGTACAACCACCTCCACGAATGGGGACATATGGATATCAGGAGAACACTGGCAGTGTCCCCAAAGGAGTGAATCCTTACTCTATGAAAGCAAGTGAATATTGCTTTAGAATACATGTGGTTTAACCAAGACCGTGTCAGCCGATCATAGATGTCCCTGGTGGTCTCCTGCTAACACCTTTCCCACTACCAGCAGGTCTATGGGGCAGCAGATACCCTACAATGCATTACAATGATGGGACCAACTCAAAGCCTCAAAGCCGTGGGCCTGGACTGCTTCCTAGACAGCTCTCTGGCTTGCTCCCTCCTTCACACTTTGACCTCATGGCACCAATGGTTGTACCACCTGACACTCTACCCTACTGAGGTATGACTCTGGAAAATCCTTCCAAATTGTATCCATTCATCATTAAATTAGATTTTACTTTAACATAGCAAATGACTGAAGTAGCAAGGATGTTATCTAATTTGTATTTTTGTCCAACAGGCCATTTGCCCAGATTGGATTTGCAATACATAGATTTTTTCAGCATTAAAAAACTTCAGCATTAAAAATGTATTAAAAGATGATCTTTCAATTAATCTCTCCTTTGTGTCCTCATGTTCATTAATTTGATGTGTTATATCATCATTTACAATGCTTATTGCTTCTGCATTGCTTTACGTTACAGAAAAGTATATACACTGCTCAAAAAAATAAAGGAAACACTAAAATAACACATCCTAGATCTGAATGAATGAAATATTCTTATTAAATATTTTTTTCTTTACATATTTGAATGTGCTGACAACAAAATCACACACAAATTATCAATGGAAATCTAATTTATCAACCCATGGAGGTCTGGACCACACTACAGGCTGATCCAACTTTGATGTAATGTCCTTAAAACAAGTCAAAATGAGGCTCAGTAGTGTGTGTGGCCTCCACGTGCCTGTATGACCTCCCTACAACGCCTGGGCATGCTCCTGATGAGATGGCGGATGGTCTCCTGAGGGATCTCCTCCCAGACCTTGACTAAAGCATCCGCCAACTCCTGGACAGTCTGTGGTGGATGGAGCGAGACATGATGTCCCAGATGTGCTCAATTGGATTCAGGTCTGGGGAACGGGTGGGCCAGTCCATAGCATCAATGCCTTCCTCTTGCAGGACCTGCTGACACACTCCAGCCACATGAGGTCTATCATTGTCTTGCATTAGGAGGAACCCAGGGCCAACCACACCAGCATATGGTCTCACAAGGGGTCTGAGGATCTCATCTCGGTACCTAATGGCAGTCAGGCTACCTCTGGCGAGCACATGGAGGGCTGTGCGGCCCTCCAAAGAAATGCCACCCCACACCATGACTGACCGACCGCCAAACCGGTCATGCTGGAGGATGTTGCAGGCAGCAGAACGTTCTCCACGGCGTCTCCAGACTGTCACGTCTGTCACGTGTGCTCAGTGTGAACCTGCTTTCATTTGTGAAGAGCACAGGGCGCAAGTGGCGAATTTGCCAATCTTGGTGTTCTCTGGCAAATGCCAAACATACTGCACGGTGTTGGGCTGTAAGCTGTGG
This sequence comes from Oncorhynchus clarkii lewisi, assembly GCF_045791955.1. Lineage (NCBI taxonomy): Eukaryota > Metazoa > Chordata > Actinopteri > Salmoniformes > Salmonidae > Oncorhynchus > Oncorhynchus clarkii. The sequence goes on from NC_092161.1 coordinate 38,112,554, forward strand.
ACGTCTTACCCCCCTCATGGAGTCTGTTTCTGACCGTTTGAGCAGACGCATGCACATTTGTGGCCTGCTGGAGGTCATTTTGCAGGGCTCTGGCAGTGCTCCTCCTTGCACAAAGGCGGAGGTAGCGGTCCTGCTGCTGGGTTGTTGCCCTCCTACGGCCTCCACGTCTCCTGATGTACTGGCCTGTCTCCTGGTAGCGCCTCCATGCTCTGGACACTACGCTGACAGACACAGCAAACCTTCTTGCCACATCTCGCATTGATGTGCCATCCTAGATGAGCTGCACTACCTGAGCCACTTGTGTGGGTTGTAGTCTCATGCTACCACTAGAGTGAAAGCACCGCCAGCATTCAAAAGTGACCAAAACATCAGCCAGGAAGCATAGGAACTGAGAAGTGGTCTGTGGTCCCCACCTGCAGAACCACTCCTTTATTGGGGGTGTCTTGCTAAATGCCTATAATTTCCACCTGTTGTCTATTCCATTTGCACAACAGCATGTGAAATTTATTGTCAATCAGTGTTGCTTCCTAAGTGGACAGTTTGATTTCACAGAAGTGTGATTGACTTGGAGTTACATAATGTTGTTTAAGTGTTCCCTTTATTTTTTTGAGCAGTGTATATATATATATATATATAGTATTTACAAATTCACCACATTTATGATTTTATATGGGAATCAAAAAGCTTTCATTAATGTTCACCATGTGCTGATGTGCTCAGCACTGTCAACAGACCCCATTATGACATCACAATGTAACGGAAGCCTTGCCATGATGTCATTCCTGGTTCCATCTGACAAGCAACATTTAATTTCCACTAATTTCATGATAGATCTCTCACAGAGATAGGTTAAGTTCTTATTTTGAGAGTGTTAATATTTATCATCAATGGCTTATCGAGGGAGAAAATCAAGTGAGTTTGACAAACTCCAGAAGGAGAACTCACAGATGAAGAGCGTCATCGAAAACCTGAGGAAGCAAAACATGGCTTTAAACCAACAGGATGACCAGGACAAGTTTTCAAGTTTTGTAAGGCTCATCAGTTTTTCAAAAGTTTTTCCAAAAATATCACTGTTTATTTTGTGGCTTCATAGACATACAGTAGGCCTACATCCATAAAATATTTTCTTAAAACTTTTTTATGACACACTGTAGAGACTATTTTGCCTACTTCACTTCTGCTATACATTTCATACTGTACCATTGTGATCCAGGGCTATCAGGAGAGCTACCCAATCCCAGAGGGCCATCGTGGCTTCATCAGTGATGCCAGACTTCTGCAGATGCAGAGAGCTGAGAGAGAGGCCATGGAAGCAAAGCAAAGAAAGATAAGTGCTATCCATGAGAATTATGTCCGGACTGCTCTCATCGGGGTTGGCAGCACCTTCGCACACCACTTCGTCCCCTCTATTCAGTGCATTCCGCGGCCGAAAGCTCCACCGAGGCCTTTGCCACGAAGGCTTGAACACTTAGCTCTGGCCCCACTGAAGAACGTGGTGGGGGTGGACGGAGCCCAAGTTCGACCCGGATCTCACTCTCTGGAGTCCATCCAGGTAAATAAGTCATTCAGCAGCAGTAGCGTGTGACCTGTTCCCGTCCCTCCAACTGGAGCTCCCTCCAAGAGGGGCAAGAAGAAGAAGGGCAGGCGGGGAGTCAAAGCCCTGAAAGTCCAGTCGGACCAGGGCTGTGCTGACAACAACGGACCCATTGACCTGATGGAGGAGGTGAGGGACATCGAGGCTCACCTGAAGGAGGAGGCCTGGAAGGTAGGATGGACTTCGACTTTTAATTTTAACAAGAGACTCATGCTTTTTCTTCCGATCTTTCTTTTTCGAAAAATCTATGGGGTAACAATATCTGGTTATCAAATGGCAACAACCACTCTGCAGGTGTAGCAGTTTTGAGAGGTGCATTTAAAGGGAAGGTCATCAGTTTGTAAGACTCACCACTCTGGACGTTGGTTAATTTTAACAGTAAATTTCAACAGTGTTTTTTTTATTAGGGAATATTTATTCATCCATCAACAAACAAAACAACAGGAAAATATTTCAAGAATTTGAAGGAGAGATTAATAGAGTTATAGGTGTATTTCAGGGTATCAAAATTATCTTAGGTGGAGATTTTAATTCTGTATCTAATGTGATGATTGACAGATCCAGCATTGTTAATCCTGAGTTTAATAATTTATGTCTTGGGTCTTTGATTTGGATTAGTCTATATTTGGAGATCTAAATATCCTGATAAAAAGGAATTCACTTGGAGTAACAAGGACATGTCCAGACAGTCAACAATTGACTTCTGGTTGATTTCTAATTCATTAGATAATTCTGTAGTCAAGGTATCAATTGAACCATCAATTAGCACTGATCATAAAGTTATGTTCTTATCTTTAAATAGTAATGGATCTAAAGTTAAACCGAATCGGAGTTATTGGAAACTCAATAGTAGACTGTTGGAAGATGATCATTTCAAGATGGATGCCAAAGATATTATACAAGACAATTGGAGGAAAGCTCAACTTTTTCAGTCTTGTTGGAAATATTTGGAATTAATGAAGTATGAAATAAGACAAACAGCCATGAATAGATGTGAAGATAAACTTGTTAAGGAAATACTTTCTCTAATCTCTATGGAGGACCTTGATGAAGAGGAAAGGGTCAGTTATTGTCTTTACAACTAGAAATGGACCGAATGTATGAAGAGAGAGCAAAAGAGGCATTTGTAAAATCAAGGAGATGGTTGGAGGAAGGTGAAAAAAATACAAAATACTTTTACAAACTAGAAAGAAAAAAAATCGGAATTTACATCTTTTCATAAGCTTAATATAGATGGCAAAGAAAATGAAAACCCCAAAGATATTTCAAAATATGTTTCAGAATTCTATGGTAACCTTTATACCAGTAATGCCTGTCCTACTAGTGACGTATCTGCCTTTCTAGACTCTGCCAAAGACTATGCAAAATTCATAGATGAAGACTTACAAAAGTCTTGTGATGAAATTATTTATATCAATGAAATAAAAAAATGTATCAGCAAGTTAAAAGAGAACAAATCTCCAGAGAATGATGCCATTATCAGTCCATAAATATTTTCAGGAGGATATTATTGAACTCATATTTAATGTTTTAAAGGAGGCAATTGATTTAGATGTCCTGCCTGTTTCTATGACACAGGGCCTAATTTCTGTAATACCGAAACAAAGATTCTGTGATTTTAGAAAATTGGAGACCAATCACATTAATGAACAATGATGGAAAGCTACTTGCATCTATCTTTGCAGAAAGACTTAACCAAATCATTGATGATACCCAGTCTGGTTTTATGAGGGGCAGACATGTATGTAATCGACTAGTATTGGACTTGATAGACTACAATGAGCACATTATGGAAGATAGCTTTATTTTATTAGTAGACTTTTACAAGGCATTTGATACAGTTGAACATTATTTTCTTTTTGAGACTTTGATTTTTTTTGGTTTTGGTCAATATTTTCAAAGTGTAATTAAGACACTTTTACAATAATAGTAACAGATCTGTTAAATTATCCCATGGAACGTCACAAAGATTCCACATTAGACGTGGAATTTAACAAGGATACCCAATTTCTCCTTTCTTATTTTTATTGGTCACACAAGTTATAGCACTTCATATAAATAAGGATCGTTTTAGGGGTATTCAGATACAAGACAAAGAAATAAAATGTTCACAATTGGCTGACGACACCACCATTTTTTTGAAAGATCCTAATTAAGTCAGGAAAGCTATTGAGTGTATTAATGCCTTCTCACATGTATCAGGTTTATCTCTGAATATTAGGAAATGTGAATTATTTGCGTTGAAAAGATGTGACTTAAACTCAGTATGTAATATCCCTGTAAAAGATGTGATCACATATTTTAGTATTAAAGTTAGCAAAGATCAGAAAGAAAGGGCTAACTTAAATGTCTCTCCTATTGTAGAGAACATTGGAAAGAGATTTAACTCCTGGTTATTAAGAGATCTGTCTTTATCTGGACGTGTACTTTTATCAAAATCTGAAGGTCTGTCCAGATTAGTTTATACCTCCCATGCCTTGGATGTTCCTCTGTCAGTAACTAAAACGGTTGATACTAAATGATTTAACTTCATATGGAGGAATAAACCTCATTATTTAAGAAAAGTGCTAATATGTAGCACCCAAGGCGAGGGAGGGTTGAATGCTCTGGATTGTAAAACCTCTAATATAATATTTAAGATTAAATGGATACAAAACTATTTAAGAAATAAGGATTGCATTTTAAATATCATTCCTAGTTTAATATTCCAACAAATTGGTGGTCTAGAATTCTTACTCAAATGCAACTTTGATATGGGTAAAATCCCTATTAAGCTTGCAAACTTTCATAAACAAGTACTTCTAACTTGGAACTGTCACACCCTGACCATAGTTTGCTTTGTATGTTTCTATTTTTTGGTTGGTCAGGGTGTGTTCTGAGTGGGCATTCTATGTTGGATGTCTTGTTTGTCTATTTCTATGTCTGGCCTGATATGGTTCTCAATCAGAGGCAGGTGTTAGTCATTGTCTCTGATTGGGAACCATATTTAGGTAGCCTTGGTTTCACTGAGTGTTTGTGGGTGATTGTTCCTGTCTCTGTGTTTTGCACCAGACCAGACCAGACCAGACCAGACCAGACCAGACCAGACCAGACCAGACCAGACCAGACCAGACCAGACCAGGGCTGTTTTTGGTTTTCCACGTTTATTGTTTTGTAGTGTTCGTGGTTATCTTTGTTTATTAAACATGAATCAATATAATCATGCTGCGTTTTGGTCCGCCTCTACTTCACCCCAAGAGAACCGTTACAGGAACCTCATGTACAAACACAATTTTTCCCCGCATAGGTATACAATCTTGAATAATAAAGACATAAAATACAAAAACAAGTCTTTATTTTTCCAGAACTGGTTTGACAACATTATTTGGGTTAAACAATTATTGAACAATGATGGACAATTATATGATTATCCAGACTGTATTAGAACACACAATGTTACATTCACTCCAGAGGAGTATGAAATTGTTAGAGCTGTCTCTAAAGGTGCTATTCTTCTTTTAGGAGAATATAACAATACTCCAAGTGCAACTGTTGAGGATTTTGTAGCCTCAATACAATTAGAAGGAATCGACATTTTAAACTATAAATGTAATAACATGGATATAAGGAAACTGTCAATATGTTACTATTCCCTCTGCTGAAATGTACTGGAATGCAGCCCTAGGACAAGTGAACTGGAACAAACTTTTGTTGTTATCTGGTAAATATTGTATATCTAATAAGGTGAAAGAAGTATCATACAAACTCATTCATAGAATCTACCCTGTAAAGACCTTTTATTATACACAGATTTAAAATAGCTATTGATAACAAATGTGTATTTTGTGGTTGTGACCAAGAAACTCTTGACCATTTATTTTGGGACTGTTTTTATGTCAGAAGATTTTGGAGTGAGTTAGATTTTATTTTAAAAGAAAATACTTAATGTTCATTTGAAAGACTGATATTTTGATCCAAATGAAATGGGCCCTGATTTTAACTTTCATTGTTCATTTGTTTATCTTTCATGGAAGATTCTTTGTCCATAAAATGAAGTGGGCAGAGAACAAACCTTTCTTCACATTTAAGATAGAATTTAAATATTATTTTGAAATGATCAGTAAATGTAAAAACAAAAAAAGCAATACGCACCATAAAAGTATTTAACAAACTGAAAATGTATCTTGATATGTAATACTGTCTGTTAGGTTTATGTACTCTTGTTTGTATATTTCTGTTTTTTGTATTTGTTGTGTGCATACTTTCTTTTACATTTCAATGTAGTATGATTGTTTGACAGGTTCAACATACAGAACAGGACAAGTAGCTTACTTTTCTGAAAAAGTACACAAGATTTTCTCCTGAATGTTTTGAAATGTGCCTTTTGTCACTTATATTCTTCAGAAGGAAAACATATTTGTTTAGAAGTTGTCCGCAGGTTCACACACTGGCAGATCTTTCTAGTAGCCTAGTGTTACATAATGTGCCATGGAATTTTGCTGCAGTACAACATCACTTTTAAACAATGTACTTCATCTTATGAGGTGGTGTTGACTTGAAGGGCCTGTGACAGGGTGATACAATAGACAGCCAAGTGGTAAATTGTATTTTGTTATAAAGAAAGGACTAAACTTTTTGATAATGCACTTCACAATCAAAATAACTACTACTTGTATCAGCTTGGCTGAGTAATGAACCTAATAGGTTATCAAACTAGTATTTATTTTTTTGATACACCTTTTCACATAACAAACATTACCATTGTTGATGAATCCTTCTATCATCAGGGCAATAACCCGGGTCAAGCTAATTATGTCATCACGAGTTACCACAGCCACAAAGTCATAAACCCTGCACATTTCTACAATTTTATCTTAAAATGTGATTTTAAACCTAACCCTAACCTTTACTCTAACATTAACTACACTGCTAACCCTAACCATTAATTAAGACCAAAAAGCTAATTTACAATATAGCCCTAATTCTATGTTTAACAGATGTAGACCGACTGTAGCTCGAAATTGTATTACATTCGCCATTACGGTTTGTTGCTCCTTGTTCACTATATTAATAAGACTCCGACATAGCTGTATCCATTATTTTATTTTGCCTTAGACAATACAGAATACACAAACTAACTTGAAAATCTGTCTTGTAGGCTAACGTTAGCTTGCCTGCCTTGCTAAGATTAACAAATGATAACGTTACAAAACCAGCAGTATCTAGACAATACACAAACTTGTATGAGCTACAACCTAAATAAGTTGTAATGAGACAGCTACAGTGGCTTGCGAAAGTATTCACCCTCTTGGTATTTTTCCTATTTTGTTGCCTTACAACCTGGAATTAAAATTTATTTTTGTGGGGTTTGTATCATTTGATTTACACAACATGCCTACCACTTTGAAGATGCAAAATAAAATAAAATTGTGAAACAAACAAGAAAATAAGACAAAAAAACAGAACTTGAGCGTGCATAACTATTTACCCACCCAAAGTCAATACTTTGTAGAGCCACCTTTAGCAGCAATTACAGCTGCAAGTATCTTGGTGTATGTCTCTATAAGCTTGGCACATCTAGCCAATGGGACTTTTTCCCATTCTACAAGGCAAAACTGCTCTAGCTCCTTCAAGTTGGATGGGTTCTGCTGGTGTACAACAATCTTCAAGTCATATCACAGATTCTCAATTGTATTGAGTTCTGGGCTTTGACGAGGCCATTCCAAGACATTTAAATGTTCCCCTTAAACCACTCAAGTGTTACTTTAGCAGTATGTTTAGGGTCATTGTCCTGCTGGAAGGTGAACCACTGTCCCAGTCTCTAATCTCTGGAAGACTGAAACAGGTTTCCCTCAATTTACCTGTATTTTGCGCCATCCATCATTACTTCAATTCTGACCAGTTTCCCAGTCCTTGCCGATGAAAAACATCCCCACAGCATGATGCTGCCACCACCATGCTTTACTATGGGAATGGTGTTCTTGAAGTGATGAGAGGTGTTGGGTTTGCACCAGACTTAGCGTTTTCCTTGATGGCCAAAAAGCTAAATTTTAGTCTCATCTGACCAGAGTACCTTCATTCATATGTTTGGGGAGTCTCCCGCATGCCTTTTGGCGAACACAAATTGTGTTTGCTTATTTTTTTCTTTAAGCAATGGCTTTTTTTCTGGCCACTCATCCGTAAAGCCCAGCTCTGTGGATTGTACGGCTTAAAGTGGTCCTATGAACAGATACTCCAATCTCCGCTGTGGAGCTTTGCAGCTCCTTCAGGGTTATCTTTGGTCTCTTTGTTGCCTCTCTGTTTAATGCCCTCCTTGCCTGGTCCGTGAGTTTTGGTTGGGGGCCCTCTCTTGGTAGGTTTGTTGTGGTGCCATATTCTTTCCATTTTAAAAAAATGGATTAATGGTGCTCCGTGGGATGTTCAAAGTTTGGGATATTATTGTGTGGTGTTGCAGACTCTGGGGCCTTTCAGAACAGGTGTACATATACTGAGATCATGTGACAGATCACGTGACACTTAGATTGCACACAGGTGAACTCTATTTAACTAATTATGTCACTTCTGAAGATAATTGGTTGCACCAGATCTTATTTAGGGGCTTGCATGCACCACTTTTCCATTTTTTATTTTTTGAAATTTTCTCAACACCTTTGGTTGTTGCACACAAAGCTAGCATTACTGGTGCAGACTTTCTCAACCGACGAAATCAAACTACAAATTCCGCATACTTGGGTCTTTCGGCAGGGCATGCATACATGTAACTGGCTGTGGAGGAATGGTCAATCCATATAGGGCTTTTCAATCTGCTGTCCTTTGAATGTTTTTGGGGGCAATGAAACAGTGCCCCATCCAATAAAGGAAAGTGAAGTGGGCAGAGGGGCAATTTGCAAGTGGATCTAGGCAAAAGGGGGCATGATTTGTTGACATAATTGTCATCCAAACCCAACCTTAATTTGCTTGTTGTGATGCACTGAGGTTCCAAACTCTGTTTTAGACAAGTCTGACGTCATAACCCAAAATATTTACACTTGTAGTTAATTGTAGTCAATTGCGACATAGGTCATTTTCAAAGGGATTAGATACTTTTTAGGGGCAGTCGCTCTTTAAATTTTAATTGGTTAGCTGCCGAAAATAAATTTGATGATCATGCTTATCGGTATATACAGTGGGTTAATTAGCATTATTTAGTGGAAGTAAATTGGCGCGTGTGTATATTTGTTATTCACCATGTAGTTTATTTATCACATGCTGACAGCATACAGAGCCTAGTTTGAGAAGCGGAATAGCCTTTCACCTGACAGACAGTGCGAGAACAGCTCCTCAAAATTCTGGTACTGGAGTGAAACGTGCTTTTATATGCCCAGTTATTGTGCAACAAATAACAATTCTAAATGCAATCGGGTGTTAAAAATGGTTTGGATTGCCACCATTAAAAATAACTATTTCTATTTCTCAATCTCAACTCGTAATTAAAGTGCGCCTCCCATCCGAGTGCATAGTCAATGTTAGGCAGGCTATCACAGCGTCACCCACCACTTTGCAATATGAGCTTGAGGCATTATAATTGTTTGAAACCTGAACGTTTTACTTAACTTCAAACAAGCAGTATTGGGAAAACATGCCCTCCCACTATTGCCTCCTAATGCAACGCTTACCCCAAAAGTTTACAGCAAACATTGAAAGGAGCCGACACAAAGGAGTGGGTGCCTCTGCTAGCCATTAGATTGCATGCAGAAACATGCAAACACAGACCTCTGAGGAGAGTACCATCTCTGGCTCTTCAACATCAGAGAGGGCCTACAGCACCCGCCTACCATAAAGCCAGCTGTGAAGCAGAGGTCGGTCAAAAGAGGGCGGCTGTCATAAACTATAGAAGACAGAAATGTTTTTTTTTTATATCAACTTTCTTTTGTTGTCCAGAAGCCAAAGGCACAATACTAGTCCTATTAGCAATCCATCCTGGTTATTGCTATTAGATTCCCTCTCTTTCTCTGTTTCTAACAGATACTTTGATCTTTACATATGGAACCGCTTGGATTAGGTGTGCTGTTTAGAATGGCCTAAATCCATTTAGCGGGAAAACACCAATGTTTGAAAATTAGGTTTTATTAGCTGGCTTCATTATGGGAGGTGAATGTTTGCATGTTAACCTCTTAATGAAAAATGTCTGGTCCTTGTATGCATGCATAGTGTTTTATGTTGGGCACCTCATTTTGCTGTTTGTTGACCGGTTAATTTGCATCCCTACATGTGATATCCTTAGGACAATCTCTTTAACTTCAGCTCCATATAAGAACGGCACTTCGAAAGAAAGCAGTGGATTTACGGGATCCTGACCAACTGCTATTTTGTTAGTTTTTTTGCGCTGATATTAATTTAACTTTTGTATGTAATGTTTCCAGTATCTTGTCTATGACCGAAAAGAGCTTCTGGACATCAGAACAGCAATCGCTAACCTCGATTTGTATGAACATTTCTACTTCAATGAGTCGGCGGCACAGGGCATATTGCTCACCCCGGACCCCCCAAAAAACTTTGGCGGCGAGTACATAAACCGCCTCTACTGTGAACCATAGTCCTTGTGCCCAAGAATTCCAAGGTAACCTGTCTAAAGGTAGCCATGAAATGCTTTGAAAGACTGGTCATGGCTCACATCAACACCATCATCCCAGATATCCTGGACCCACTCCAATTTGCATACCGCTCCAACAGATCCACAGAGGACACAATCTCTACTGCACTCCATACTGACCTTTTCCACCTGGCCAAGAGTAACGCCCATGTGAGAGGGCCAAGCACGCCACCATTCACATATATGGGGCTGTATTGGAGTGGGTCGAGAGCTCCAAGTTCCTCGGTGTCCACATCACTAAGGATATATCATGGGCCACACCAGTGGTGGAAAAAAGTACCCAATTGTCATACTTGAGTAAAAGTAAAGATACCTTAATAAAAAATGACTCAAGTGAAAGTCACCCAGTAAAATACTACTTGAGTAAAAGCCTAAAAGTATTTGGTCAAAAGTAAATGTAATTGCTCAAACATACTTAAGTATCAAAATTAACAGTATACATTTCAAATTCCTTATATTAAACAAACCAGACGGCATGATTTTTTATTTTATTTTTAATTTACGGATAGCCAGGGGCACACTCACAACATAATATACAAACTAAGCATTTGTGTTAAGTGAGTCTGACAGATCAGAGGCAGTAGGGATGACCAGGCATGTTCTCTTGATAAGTGTGAATTGAACAATTTTTCTGTCCTGCTAAGCATTCAAAATATAACGAGTACTTTTGGGTGTCAAGGAAAATGTATGGAGTAAAAAGTTAAGTTGTCAAATATAAATAGTAAAGTACAGATACCCAATGAAACGACTTAAGCAGTACTTTAAAGTAAGGCCTGTGTCTCCCATAGAAACCAATGGAATAGTAGCTGGGGCTGGTCTAATTCGTTCATAAACTTTCATTGAACCAGGAAAAAACTGGAGTGTCTCGCTTCCTCTTCCGTCTCTGCCAACTTCCACTGCAGATGCGGTGGCTGACATCGGTGGATACCTGCAGTAAACAGGATGGTCACAGCCACACGTTCACTGGTTGGATAGAACACAATATATATTTTAAATAGGAGCAATAGTAATGATACATGCCATACCTACACCCTTAATGTGAAGCTACATAAACCAATAAATACAGAGTAAAAGTACTATTTTTTATCTTCATTTCTAAAGCAATGTCAAATATTATCTTAAGAACAAGCATATAAGGTTCACATATTGGAAAAATCATTAATATCAAATGTAATTTAATACACCTTTGGCTCATAAATATGTACCGTGAGGGTAATGACTTAGCATTGTGGTAACGACAGAGTGTGGTGGAAATTACATTTCATATAAAACTGATGAAAAATACCATTAAACATTTTAATGTCTCAGTTTTACATGTTTAATTATTATTGAAGATATAGAACAGACCATTCGTTCCAATTGATCATGCTTTATGCACGGGGGCATTGTCATGCTGAAACAGGAAAAGGCCTGCCACAAAGTTGGAAGCACAGAATCATCTAGAATGTCATTGTATGCTGTAGCGTTAAGATTTCCCTTCACTGGAACTAATGGGCCTAGCACAAACTATGAAAAACAGCCCCAGACCATTATTCCTCCTCCACCAAACTTTATAGTTGGCACTCTGCATTAGGGCAGGTAGCTTTCTCCTGACATCTGCCAACCCCAGATTCGTCGGTCGGACTGCCAGATGCTGATGTATGATTCATCACTCCAGAGAATAGGTTTCCACTGCTCCAGAGTCCAATGGCGGCTAGCTTTACACCACTCCAGCCGACGCTTGCATTGTGCAAGAAACCCATTTCATAAAGCTCCCGACGAACAGTTGTGCTGACATTGCTTCCAGAGGCAGTTTGGAACTTGGTGGTGAGTGTTACAGCGTAAGACAGACATTTTTTACGTGTTTCAGCACTCGCCGGTTCCGTTCCGTGAGCTTGTATGGCCTACCACACACTTCTAGGAACCGTTGTTGCTTCTAGACTTTTCCACTTCACAATAACAGCACTTACAGTTGACCAGGGCAGCTCTAGCATGGCAGAATATTTGACAAACTGACTTGTTTTAAAGGTGGCATCCTATGATGATGCCACGTTGAAAGTCACTCAGCTCTTCAGTAAGGACCAATGTTTTTCTATAGAGATTGCATGGCTGGGCGCTCGATTTTATACACCTTTCAGGAACGGGTGTGGATGAAATAGCCGAATCCACTAATTTTGAATGGGTGCCCACATACTTTAGTGTAGGTCCTTTTCCTCTCCTTGGTTGATTTAGGGGGCATCTTATAGAAAAAATGTAAAATAAATCATTAAAGTCAGTAATAACCATTGTAAGTCACATAATGTCAGTGTAGTGTGTATAGGTGGCAGGGAAGTCAGGCGCAGGAGAGTCAAAATGGAGTGTAAATGGAGTCTTTTAATAAATGTCCACGTAACATGCTCCATAACACTAAAATGTACAGACATAAACAAACATGGGTACGAGGACCCTTCGTGCACCTATACAACATAAAACTACACTGACAATAAAACAATCTCTGACAAAGACATGAGGGGAAACAGAGGGTTAAATGCACAACAGGTAATGAATGGGATTGAAAACAGTAGTGTCGGAAGACAAGACATAACCAATGGAAAATGAAAAATGGATCAATGATGGCTAGAAGACCGGTGACGTCGACCGCCGAGCACTGCCCGAACAAGGAGAGGCCGAAGTCGTGACACATAAACAGACATCAAAATCAGTCAATCATCCTAACATAATACAACATTTAATGGTCTTAGCAAATAAGGGTTCAATTTCAATTTAACCATGATCATATATGTCATTTGCTTGTCTTTTCAGGTCTTAAGGTAAGTAGAAATGTATGAACTAATACATTTAGTCATTACCACCACATTCTGTCCTTACCATCACAGTTCATTATGTGGTGGTAATGACGTGTGTTGGGAATGACATTTTTACAGTCTTTGGTCATAAATAGCAGGGATTCTAGCATGCTAACTCCTGTTGAACAGCTAGCATACAATGTATCCTAAAAATACACATAATTAAACATAATTTCAAAAATCAAACATAATTGTATGAAATTATAGCCTATTTGGTAATGACGTACAATAAAAATATTCTCTTCTCAAGTCATATTTACCTTTTATTTTTCTATCATTTCCTGGCATCAAAATTGGAATTTCCATCCATGACATCCATGTGCCAACTGTCACTGTTCATATCCATGGTAACGAAGTACACAAACTTTTGACATTTTTTATTATCATGTAATTTGCTTTTCTTGGTGGTAGTTATACAATACTTAGACAATTTTGTGTAAATTTTTTTCTTCCATTTATCTATTGTTTAACCTGTACATTAAATATTTTGTCATTATCAAAACTTTTGTAAGTGTAATACATAGAAGAATGTAAAAAGTTTGGGTGTGAGATAGGACAAAAACAGTGAAATCCAGACATGGAATGCTTTAGAAAATAAAAAACAAACATTTTGAAAGCTGAAAAAAAAAGTTTAAGGTTATTTTAGTCTCTACTTAATGGATATGAAAAACATAAAAAAATAAAATCTAACCATGCGACCCAAAAAGGCCCATATTTGCAAAATCCCCTTACTACAATGGCAGTGTATATGGCAGTGTATATATATTTTTATGAATTCGACAAGACATAATGAAAGGAAACCTTATTAACATCACACCCTTTTCTGAAGTGAATGGGTTCAACCATTATTCTGCCTTCGAACAGCGGTGTATTTTAATATTACACTGCACAAGTGAGATATTACATTGCTTGCAGCTCAAGTGACAGTGTGTTTACATTAGGAAGAGCCACCGATCTTAACTAGCTAATGTTAGCTGGCTGGCTCATTAGCTAACGTTATGTGACGTGTGTGTGTGTGTGATCTTAAACATTGTTTACCTAGATAGGTTCATTGTTTTCCTAGCTACCTAAACCCCCTCCTGAATCAGCTAGCTATATGACTTAAGCTAAAGTGTACTGTTAGCTAGGGTTCTTGTACCCACTTTTATTTATGTTGTATTTTGGATTTGAAGTTTTGTTAAGTTTATTAAACGACTCCATTTATACCAAGTTCGATTCTCCTGCGCCTGACTTCCCTGCCACCTACACACACGTTGTTACAGCTTAGGAGGGTGTGAATGATGCTGAATGGGTGTAGACAAAGAAGAGCTCTTCACTAGATACCAAAACATTCAAAGACGATTTTCTCAAAAGTGAGTTTACAAGTTGATCAACTTTCAAAGCAGAATTACTTTCCCATTGTTCCTCAAATTCAGTGTATGATATACAATTTTGTTGCTCTGAATCTCTACTTTTATTCTATGTAAAAAAAAAATCCATTTCACATTTTGCTACATAAGACTGAATCCAGATGGTGAGTCACGTTTTTTCCAATGGTAATTCATTTTGGATCCATCCAGTGGTGGGCTATGCAAAGAGAGGGGAGAAGTGACATGCCTCACAAACATTCATTAAAGGCTGCTTCCCTATATACATAGACTTGAAATCACTGACCACTTTAATAATGGGACACTAGTCACTTTAATAATGTTTATATATTTAGCATTACTCATCTCATACAGTATGTATATACTGTATTCTATTCTACTGTATCTTAGTCTAGGCCTCTCTGACATTGCTCGTCCAAATATTTATATTTTCTTACTTTAGATTGGTGTGTATTGTGTATTGTGTGTATTGTTGTGTATTGTTGTGAAATTGTTAGATATATCTTGTTAGATATTACTGCACTGTTGGAGCTAAAAACACAAGCATTTCGCTACACCCACAATAACATCTGCTAAACACATGTAACCAATAAAATTTGATTTGGTGTGTGTGTGTGTGTGTGTGGTGAGCAGAGTTGGGGAACTGGTCCACCCCCCTGAGTGGAACTGGGATCTGGGCAGCATTCAGTGAGTGATTAGGCACTGAACATTTTGCAGAGTGAGTGGATGAGGATGGAAGCCAAGGTTAATAGCCCAGAGTTCTGACTGGGAAAATGTTTCACAAGCTCTGGGACCTCGAGCCTCCCTCCCGCCAGCTTTTGCTCTTTGAATGTTTTTTTTTGCTTGTTGTGACGCAGCCTCTGCTGCTGCCCATTGAACGCTGTTTAGATCTTTCCTCCTCAATTTCTCCGTACTGTTTCCTTAAGCAGCGACATTGAAATGAACCATTCTGCCCACAATAAATTAATTTTAAGAACCTTACCGAACGTGAGGTTCTTAAAACCTTACCGTTTAAGAACCTTACCGAACGTGAAATATGTCTCACGCAATGTAAAATCTTACTTAGCATGACATTCACTACAGGTAGAATGACATCTACACTAAAGTATGAATGGTATAATTAAGCTCTATGATATTTTTATCTGTCAATTCATTATCAAGTCCACAATGATCTTCATCACCAAAACAAGACAGAGGTTTGCAGGCAATGAGGAATAATAGCCCTGGTAGTCAACACAAATTTAGCAGTTGGTCAGCAGTGCCCCCTGGAGACCTGTATAAGCATGTTTCTCATATGTTTTCCTAAACCACCGCGTATGAGAGCATTTACATGAAACGATATATCAAAAACAGCTTAAACCACATAAAAAAATAATACAGTTTACTATAGAATACTATAGTACTCTTCTTTAGTAAACTGTGGTAAACTGTAGTATACTGTAGAATACTATACCACATACTGTAGTATCCCTCAATTGTGTAGTGCTTACCATATCATTTTGTAGTACACTGTAGAATATTATACTGCACAATGTAGTATCCCTTGATTGTGTAGTGCTTACTATAGAATGTTGTAGTATACTGTAGAATACTTTACTCCACACTGTAATATCCCTCATCGAGTAGTGCTAACTATAGCATTGTGCTAGTAGTGCTAACTGTAGCTAACACATTGCATTGATATGCTAATAAATAATTTGCATATGGCCTGCCCATTCCCCTCCCCCATATCCTGATTTGTGCCATACATGAGTGGCAAACCTACATGCCAAGTATACACTATATAGTGAGTGTACTAAACATTAAGAACACCTTCCTAATATTGAATTACACTCCTCCTTTTGCCCTCAAAACAGCCTCAATTCGTCAGGGCATGGACTCTACAAGGTGTCGAAAGCCCATGTTGACTCCAATGCTTCCCACAGTTGTGTCAAGTTGGCTGGATGTCCTTTGAGTGGTGGACCACTCTTGATCCACATGGGAAACTGCTGTGCATGAAAAACCCTGCAGCACTGCAGTTCTTGACACAAACCGATGTGCCTGGCAGGTACTGCCATACCCTGTTCAAAGGCACTTAAATATTTTGTCTTGCCTGTTCACCCTTTACATTTTTTTTAACTAGGCAAGTCAGTTAAGAACAAATTCTTCTTTATAATGACGGCCTACAGAGGAACAGTGGGTTAACTGCCTTGTTCGGGGGCAGAACGACAGATTTGACCTTGTCATCCCTGGAATTCGATCCAGCAACCTTTCAGTTACGGGCCCAATGCTCTAACCACCTGGCTACCTGCCACCCCTTTGAATGGCACACATAAACAATACATGTCTCAATTGTATTAAGTCTCAAAAATCCTTATTTGTCCTGTCTCTCCCTTTCATTTGCACTGATTGAAGGGAATTTAACAAGTGACATCATTAAGAGATCATAGCTTTCACCTGGTCAATATATGTCATGGAAAGAGCGTGTTTTGTACACTCAGTGGGAACACCTCTTTCAATGACAGAATGAGAAGGTGAATCCAGGTGAAAGCTATAATCCCTTATTGATGTCACTTGTTAAATCCACTTCAATCAGTGTAGATGAATGGGAGGAGACAGGTTAAAGAAGGATGCTTAATGTTTTGTAAAGTCAGTGTATATAGTGTTCCCTACAGGTTATAGAAAAGAGCAGAAGGTCTGAAACTAGCCATTCAGACCCCAGTCCTACTTACAGGTTATGGGCAATTTGCTGGTTTAGCATTTGTCCAGTAGGTTTCCTCAAGGAGAAAGCTCAAAAAAGATCATAAAGTAAAAGATCATAAAACAAAAACACTATAGTAAATGCTACAGTATACTACAGTCATATCTGCAAAAACACTACAGTAAATACTACAGTATACTGCAGTAATGTCAACAAAAATACTACAGTATACTACAATGTCTACAAAAACACTATAGCAAATACTACAGTATACAACATTTATATCCACAAAAACACTACAGTGCATAAACACTGTGCGAAAACACTACAGTGAACACTATAGTATATAAATATAGGAATACTACTACAGTATAGTATTTTTATGTGGGTAATCACACAGATGCATGAATAACCTTCTTCAACAAGTTCAACTGTGGAATGGCAAGAAGAAGGTGCAAGACAGTAGCCTGCACTGTTAGAAAATGAACAACAGTTGGCAGCAGTGTGTTTATCACTTCACAATGTCTTACTTTCTCATACTTCTTTATGTTTTGGAGATGTTTTCTAGCAGTGCTGATAAGAGCTAAGGTTCAGATAGTCACTCAGATGGTCACCAGAGGTGGAAAAAGTACCCAGATGTCCTACTTGCGTAAAAGTAAAGACATCCTATATGAACATTGCTCAAGTAATTGTGAAAGTAATCCAGTAAAATACTACTCGAGTAACAGTCTAAAAATATTTGGTTTTAAATATGCTTAAGTATCAAAAGGACATGCAATTGCTAAAATGTACTTAAGTATTGAAAGTAAAAGTATAAATCATTTTAAATTCCCTATATTAAGCAAACCAGACGGCACCATTTTCTTATTTTTTTATTTACGGATAGCCAGGGGCACACTCCAACACTCCGACATCATTTACAAACAAAGCATTTGTGTTTAGTGAGTCCGCCAGATCAGAGGCAATAGGGATGACCAGGGATGTTCTCTCGATAAGTGTGTGAATTGGACCTTTTTCCTGTCCTGCTAAGCATTCAAAGTGTAACAACTACTTTGGGTGTTTCCTTTAGGAACACAACTGATGGTCACTACAGCTGGATCATGTAAAATATGGTGTCTGTTGTTCACATAGCTGCTTGGCTGGTGACAGACTGAGCAACTCCTCCAGCGGAATACTGCTCTACTGCAACTAGAATACTAGCTAACGTAATGGTCAAACCTCTTTTTATCATCCTGATGTTGTACCTGATGTTGTAAATGTAGATACCTATTGAAAGGTTCTGAATTGAAAGAAAAAACATTTACCCACGAAAGTGGATCCACTTTGAACTCCATGTCTCTACCTGTGCGTCCCAAATGGCACCCAATTCCCTATGTAGTGCACTACTTTTTACACTACCCTACAGTGCCTTCAGAAAGTATTCATACCCCTTGACTTATTCAACATTTTTTTGTGTTAGACTGTATTCAAAACTCATTAAATATATGTTTTCTCTCACCCATCTACACACAATACCTCATAATGACAAAGTTAATTTTTTTTTAGAAATATTTACACATTTTTTGAAAATGAAATAAAGAGATATTTCTCATTTACATACAGTAAATATTCAAACCCTGTAAGTATTCAAACCCCTGAGTCAACACATGTTAGAATCAATGTTGGCAGCGATTACAGCTGTGAGTTTCTGTCTTTAAGTCTTTAAGAGCTTTGCATACCTGGATTGTACAATATTTGCACATTATTCTTTAACATTTTTTTCAAGCTCTGTCAAGTTGGTTGTTGCTAGACATCCATTTTCATGTCTTGCGATAGATTTTCAATCCGATTTAAGTCAAAACTGTAACTAGACCACTGAAGAAACATTCAATGTCGTCTTGGTAAGCAACTCCAGTGTAAAATTGGCCTTGTGTTTTAGATTATTGCCCTGCTGAAAGGTGAATTTGTCTCCCAGTGTCTGTTGGAAAACAGACTGAACTACGTTTTCCTCTAGGATTTTGCCTGTGCTTAGCTCTTTTTTTTAAATTAAAAAAAAAAAAACTAACTAGTCCAGTGACAAGCATACCCATAACATGATGCGGCCACCACCATGCTTGAAAATATGAAGAGTGGTACTCAGTGATGTGTTGTGTTGGATTTGCCCCAAAACACAACAGGCTGTACAGGCTTCCTTCTTTTCACTCTTTAATTCAGGTTAGTAGTGTGCAATATCTACAATGTTTTAATCCATCCTCAGTTTTCTCTTATCACAGCCATTAAACCCTAACTGTTTTCTTTCAGTCAGTCAACTTTGGTACAACATACTATGGGGAGTTGCATTCTTGCGACTTCGGTTGAAGAATTTTCATTCACGCCTGACAAAGCCGGATTAATTCCTTAAATTATTTCTATCTTCATCTCAATGTGAACGATTCACACTACTAAAACAAACAATTGGAAAATGAGAGTGTTTTTTTCTTGCTCCAACTAAACTGTCCCATAGTGGTAGAGCGTGCTCACCCCCTGGGAATTGTGTGCTGAAGGTTGTACTTGTTCTCATAAGTGTTCTAATCACAAACAATTACAGTGCCTTGCGAAAGTATTCGGCCCCCTTGAACATTGCGACCTTTTGCCACATTTCAGGCTTCAAACATAAAGATATAAAACTGTATTTTTTTGTGAAGAATCAACAACAAGTGGGACACAATCATGAAGTGGAACGACATTTATTGGATATTTCAAACTTTTTTAACAAATCAAAAACTGAAAAATTGGGCGTGCAAATTTATTCAGCCCCCTTAAGTTAATACTTTGTAGCGCCACCTTTTGCTGCGATTACAGCTGTAAGTCGCTTGGGGTATGTCTCTATCAGTTTTGCACATCGAGAGACTGAAATGTTTTCCCATTCCTCCTTGCAAAACAGCCCGAGCTCAGTGAGGTTGGATGGAGAGCATTTGTGAACAGCAGTTTTCAGTTCTTTCCACAGATTCTCGATTGGATTCAGGTCTGGACTTTGACTTGGCCATTCTAACACCTGGATATGTTTATTTTTGAACCATTCCATTGTAGATTTTGCTTTATGTTTTGGATCATTGTCTTGTTGGAAGACAAATCTCCGTCCCAGTCTCAGGTCTTTTGCAGACTCCATCAGGTTTTCTTCCAGAATGGTCCTGTATTTGGCTCCATCCATCTTCCCATCAATTTTAACCATCTTCCCTGTCCCTGCTGAAGAAAAGCAGGCCCAAACCATGATGCTGCCACCACCATGTTTGACAGTGGGGATGGTGTGTTCAGCTGTGTTGCTTTTACGCCAAACATAACGTTTTGCATTGTTGCCAAAAAGTTCAATTTTGGTTTCATCTGACCAGAGCACCTTCTTCCACATGTTTGGTGTGTCTCCGAGGTAGCTTGTGGCAAACTTTAAACGACACTTTTTATGGATATCTTTAAGAAATGGCTTTCTTCTTGCCACTCTTCCATAAAGGCCAGATTTGTGCAATATACGACTGATTGTTGTCCTATGGACAGAGTCTCCCACCTCAGCTGTAAATCTCTGCAGTTCATCCAGAGTGATCATGGGCCTCTTGGCTGCATCTCTGATCAGTCTTTTCCTTGTATGAGCTGAAAGTTTAGAGGGACGCCAGGTCTTGGTAGATTTGCAGTGGTCTGATACTCCTTCCATTTCAATATTATCGCTTGCACAGTGCTCCTTGGGATGTTTAAAGCTTGGGAAATCTTTTTGTATCCAAATCCGGCTTTAAACTTCTTCACAACAGTATCTCGGACCTGCCTGGTGTGTTCCTTGTTCTTCATGATGCTCTCTGCGCTTTTGACGGACCTCTGAGACTATCACAGTGCAGGTGCATTTATACGGAGACTTGATTACACACAGGTGGATTGTATTTATCATCCTTAGTCATTTAGGTCAACATTGGATCATTCAGAGATCCTCACTGAACTTCTGGAGAGAGTTTGCTGCACTGAAAGTAAAGGGGTTGAATAATTTTGCACGCCCAATTTTTCAGTTTTTGATTTGTTAAAAAAGTTTGAAATATCCAATAAATGTCGTTCCACTTCATGATTGTGTCCCACTTGTTGTTGATTCTTCACAAAAAAATACAGTTTTATATCTTTATGTTTGAAGCCTGAAATGTGGCAAAAGGTCGCAAAGTTCAAGGGGGCCGAATACTTTCGCAAGGCACTGTAGTTATTCTTCAATTTGCTGCTGCAATGAGTAAGATGGCTAAGTAAACGATAGAGAAAACGATGGCCAGCTAAACGAGCGCTGCATAGCTATTACTAGCTATTCCTGCCTCCCCACGGTGGAGTTGCTGGGGTAGCTTCTTTGTTGAGTATAAGTTGCTTGGTAATTATATTTTCAGTTGCTGGAGTTGGAGAGAGTGAAGGAAACGGGGTTTGCGTGCATCGTCGATGAAGATACAGCCCCCTGAGCACTTGTCTGGGGAACCCCCGGAGCGAAGGGTCTTGGCACAGGTCTAAGTGACCAGTGTGCCTCTCCGCAAAAACATTACTTTGGCAAACGGGGTACTATGTCAGCTTTTTGCCAGAGCCCCCTGTGCCTGTAAAGGGGCCAGGCTTCATGCAGGCTTTACAGTCTCATGGAAGCACAACGTATGTTGGAAGCTTGTCTATGTTTAATTTGGTCCCCTCTATTACCCTGTGTTCCACTGTGTTCATAGGGTTCAAGGGGTAAATTTGGGTTACTACTCACAAGGGGTCTTCCCTACCCATAGCTGGCTCATTACTGAGATACATTGCTGATTTCTGCCTGTAGCTCACTAGTCCCGATGTAGTGTCTAATCTAGTGATACAGGT
Organism: Oncorhynchus clarkii lewisi; assembly: GCF_045791955.1. Lineage (NCBI taxonomy): Eukaryota > Metazoa > Chordata > Actinopteri > Salmoniformes > Salmonidae > Oncorhynchus > Oncorhynchus clarkii. The sequence continues at coordinate 38,134,446 of NC_092161.1, forward strand.
TATGAGCTCCAAGGTGATTAGTTGTTGGTAGCGGAGTCGAGGGAGCGAGCAGGGTTGGATATGACCACCCTTTTATCCCACACACAGTCTCTGTGGTTCATATGAGGCCCCAAATGAGCTGCTTGTCTCCAGCTCAACCACAGGAGGTTGGTGGCACCTTAATTGGGGAGTGAGGGCTCGTGGTAATGGCTGGAGCGGAATAAGTGGAATGGTATCATATACATCAAACACATTGTTTTCATGTGTTTGATACCAATCCATTTGCTCAATTCTCCCCTCAGCAGCCTCGACTGAGCTCAACACTATTAATTCATGGGAATCAGACAAATCACACCTGTCTGTTACAACAGACGGGTTCAGTTTTTCAGAGTTGTCCCATTCCCAGCTAGGTTACAATGCACTTTGTCGCCAGTACCTATTACTGGTCGGCAGGATAAAGTATTTTCCCTGGATCTATTTTTTATGTGTGCGGTCCAACGCTGGGTGCTAGCCGATCAAGGCTAATTGTGACAACAGTACCCCCAAGTCGTATGGCCAATCAGGGTACGTCGCTTATCGCCGGAGCCCATGTACCCAGAGTGGGCCGGGCTTTAGGCAAACCTTGGTACATAAACACAGTTTTTTCAACTGAGTTCCACAGTGTTCACGGGTGTTAAAAGTGTTCTCTGGAGTTCCAGTTTAGCATGTGAATGGAGAAGAAGCTTGTGGACGAGGCTATTAGTTAATTTTGCCAAAATTGTACTTTTCATTCCACTTTCTTACATATCATATTTGATTGATGAGTTAGTCAGTTACTTTTTTGATTCAAATGTCACATGACCTGAGGAGCAGAAGACCTGTAACGTTTCAACCGCGATGGCAAACGTGAATGGTAATAATGGTGCCGACTCCAGTCCAACTGTTCCAGAGCCTCATGCGGTCACACTCCCCATAGATCTTCAGAACCTCCGTACGGTTCTGGTCACGGAAATTACAGCTACCATTGCCACTCAGCTCAAACTGCCATCGATGCTGCTCTGGCCCCCTTCTCCACCATCCTAGATGGTGTACGAGCCGCTGCGGATGAACAAGGCCGCCGAATTGACGGCTTTGAACATGACCTGTGTGACTACAGTGACTGCATAGTAGCACTTGAGAAAACTGTCGCCCGTCTGAGCTCCGAAAACCAAAAGCTGATTGACAATACCGATGACCTGGAATCCCGTTCTCACCGTTGCAATCTTCGTGTTGTTGGAATACCAGAGAAACGTGAAGGAGGGAACTCAGTTAACTTCATGTCAGAATTCTTTGCGGATGTGCTAAGTCCGGCCATCTTTCCATCACCCCTGAAGCTGGATAGGGCCCACCACATTAGCCCCTCCCCAGCGGGCGAAGATGACAACTCCAAGCCTAGAGTGTTTATCATCCGTTTTCACTACTACCGTGACAAGGAGCGCATCCTCCAGAGGCAGGGCAGAGACCAGCTACACTTCTGCGGACGCAAGGTGTTCATCTTTCCTGACCTCAGCTTGATTGAGCTAAATTCCTCAATGTGAAACGCAAACTTCATGAGAAGAATTTGAAATTCTCAATGCGCTTCCCTGTTCGTCTGCACATTGAACACACAGGGGAGGGATCTACAATTCAACTCCCACGAGGATGCCTAGCGTTGGTTTGACAGTCACTTCTGAGCCATATCTTGGATCTATGACCTAATATTTTGTTAGGTAGCATGCATAGCCTAGCCTCTAAGTCAAAGGTATGTTTGACTTTTACTGCAGGGCATTTTTTTCTTCTCTCCCTGTTGCTATTCCTTTTCTACTCGGCAGTAACACTAACGTTATTGAACTCTGATAAAAATGACTAATACGTGTGGTTGTGAGGTTGTCATTTAAGCAACATATTTGGGAGGTCCTTTTTAATTGGCTAGATGGCTAATGTAGTACTGCATGGCTACAATTCCAGGCTTTTGCAGAGCTTTCCTCAAATTTTTTTCTTTCTTTCCGTCTAGATACTTACTGAAGGACTTTTCACCACTTTACGCCCTATTGATCATTCGTCCATGTACAGACACTCAGCCCCTTTTCTTTTTTGTAACAGGGTAACATACTGTGGGACACTTATTTGGCCATCTTTAAGACACATTGTACGTATTGCAATGATTGAAGACTCCCTGAGTCACGACAGTTCCTTTTCACTGTTATGGGGTGTTTGTTATGGGGTGTTTGTCTGTTGACCTACTTTACCGTTTTCAAATATATTTCACGACTGGTGCCTTGGAGCCTCTCCGTGTTATTAAAGGACGTTTTTCTGTTTATATGCACTGAACCTGCGCAAACTTCAATCTGCTGTCTCCATTTGCTGGGGAAGGAGACTTTGGGTTTGGGTGGGAGGGGGAGTGACCTTTTTTGGTCCTATTTTTGTATAATTTTTTTCTTTGTTTTTTTTGCATTCGTTTTCTCTGATATCTTTGCAAATGCTTGGTCTATATTAGGCAGGAAAGTCACTTCTATGGACATGTCACAATATACACTGAACAAAAATATAAACCTTTTTCATTGCAATATTTTAGATGGCTAACAACGCTAATAATAGTACTATAGGTAGGCCTAATCCTTTAAAGTTTTTATATTGGAATACTAAGGCAATGAACAATCCTGTCAAGAGGTTTAGTGTCTCTCATTTGAAAAAGCTAAAAGCAGATGTGGTATTTTTACAAGAAACCCATTTACGCATTAAAGATCATTCAAGGCTACAAAACTCCAGGTTTAGTCAGGTTTTCCATTCAGACTTGAATTTTAACAAAGCCAGAGGGGTTGCAATTTTGGTTAGTAAAATAATACACTTCTCTACTACTAATGTTATTTCAGACAGTAATGGGAGATATTTAATTATAACTGGCACCATTTGGCACACACTTGTAGTATTGGTCAATGTATATGCTCCCAATTTTGATGATGTTGAATTTGCCAATCGGTTGCTGGGGAAAATCCCTTCTCTGAACACTCATATTTTGATATTTGGCAGGGATCTGAATTGTGTTATTAGCCTGGCTTTAGACCACTCCAACCCCAGAACTATGTCAAAGTCCTTCTCAGATTGTATGGTTCAGAATGGGTGTACAGATCCCTGGAGATTTCAGAATCCCCATGCAAGAGAGTATTCTTTCTTTTCACATGTACACCATTAATTTTCTTGTATTGACTATTTCTTTATTGATCATAAGTTACTTCCAAATGTCACGTCTTCTGAATAATTTACCCATTGTAATTGTTGACCATGGACCTTTAGCCCTCAACATTGTCCTATCAGGATAAACTCATACTCCTCCCTGGAGATTCAATTCTCTTCTCCTGTCTGATGCAGACTTCTGTAAGGTTCTCTACTTCTATTGATCATTTCCTTTTTCAAATCAGACAAGCTCAACCTATCATTCTCTCTTATGGGAATCACATAAGGCCTATTTTAGAGGATAAATTATTGATTGTTCTTCTCATTTAAACATAACTCTGAAGCTGAACTTGAAGAACTCACTAAAGCCATCCTTGACCATCAATATTCCCTGACGCCATCCCCAGAGCTATATAAGCAACGCTTACAATCTGAATTCAATCCACTACAGATGCAGAACGGTTACTATTGCATTCACGTGGTACCTACTATGAGCATGGTGACAGGGCAAGTCGTCTGCTCGCACACCAATTAAAACGCAGTGTTGCTACCCGTCTGATTCCCCAAATTAAAGATTCCACTCATAGCTTGATTTTTGACACTACGGGGATCAATGACACCTTCATATCTTTCTATTCATCCCTGTATATGTCTGGATTTCCACCACATACTGCCAATATGACTACATTTTTGGGTGAACTGGAGACTCCCACAGTTGAAACTGTAGATGACTTTAATTCCCCTCTCAACCTTGATGAAGTTATTCAGTCTATCAAGTCAATGTAGAGCAGCAAGGCTCCAGGGCCTGATGGGTTTCCAACTGAGTTCTTTAACAAATTCTATACCAAGTTGGCCCTTTTACTTTTATCTATGTATAATGAATCACTTGAACGTGGCTCGTTGCCACCTACCCTAACACAGGCTTCAATAGCGCTTCTCCTTAAGAAGGGGAAAGACCCCACTTCCTGTTCTTCATTTAGGCCCCTAAGTCTCCTTAATGTGGATGTAAAGGTGCTGGTGAAGGTGATAGCGAGGAGTCTGGAAGTAGTCTTACCAGGACTCATATCACAGGAACAAACCAGCTTTATAAAGGACAGATATTCATGTTTTAACATTCGTATGCTGTTTAACATGATTTATTCTAAACAATTCTCCAACTTCCCCGAGGTGTAAATCTGCCTAGATGCATTCGAAAGAATTGAGTGGGAGTACCTATATGCTGTTCTTACAAAAATTGGATTTGGGGACAAATTTAGCTCATGGATCCATCTTTGTATACTTCTCCCCAGGCCAGTGTCGGTACCAATGACACCCGTTCTGATTATTTTGCCCTGGAATGTGGGACCTGCCAAGGCTGCCCACTGTCCCCTTTATTATTTGCCGTAGCCTTCGAGCCCCTTTAAGTAGCTTTGCGGGCATCCTCCTCTATTTCAAGGTGTAACACGGGAAGGAGTTGAACATAGGTTATCATTATATGCAGATGATTTGTTACTCTAGGTAAATAACCCTGTAACCTGTTTACCTTCTAACCTTTCTATTCCAGAGAACTTGGCTCCTTCTACAGTTACAAGCTGAATCTCCAGAAAAGTGAGTGCTTCCCAATCAATACAGCAGCGCTACAGGTCCAGCAGACAGACTTGCCCTTTCAGCTTAGTCGCTCTGGTTTCATATACCTTAGAGTGAATGTAACTCATTCATTACATGCTCTTTTCTCTGCAAACTTTGCTCCCCTCCTTGCCCAAATGAAAACTGATTTTCAGAGATGAGGTAGCTTACCACTATCACTTATAGGAAGGATTAATGCTGTAAAGATGAACAGTTTACCTAAATTCCTTTTATCTTTTCAATCTATCCCATTGGTTTTACCAAAGTGTTTTTTTTTAAAGTCAATCAATCAGGCTGTTACCACATTTATCTAGGGAGGAAAGGTACCCAGAGTCAGTAGATCTTTAACTACTAGAAAGAGGAGGAAGGGAAACGCTACTAAGGTACACAATAGTACATTTTGGTAGATAGAAGGTGCTCTTTGGTAAATGGGGTAAATTGGTCATCAAAAAGAAAGGAGTACCAAGGCAAATGGAATACAATGTCCTCTTTTGAACAGCTTTTCAATTAGCCCTAATTGGAAGAGGGAGTGGTTACACAATTGATTGGACACACCTGGTAAGCAATACTATACACATTAAAACGTCAAATACTGTAGCTACTCCTTGCTGTCCCCAGTCCACCTGACCGTGCTGCTGCTCCAGTTTCAACTGTTCTGCCTTATTATTATTCGACCATGCTGGTCATTTATGAACATTTGAACATCTTGGCCATGTTCTGTTATAATCTCCACCCAGCACAGCCAGAAGAGGACTGGCCACCCCACATAGCCTGGTTCCTCTCTAGGTTTCTTCCTAGGTTTTGGCCTTTCTAGGGAGTTTTTCCTAGCCACCGTGCTTCTACACCTGCATTGCTTGCTGTTTGGGGTTTTAGGCTGAGTTTCTGTACAGCACTTTGAGATATCAGCTGATGTACGAAGGGCTATATAAATAAACTTGATTTGATTTGATTTGATTTGAATGTATTGTTTAGTGTTGTGTAGTGGCTTTGCTGGCATGCATCCCACATGTTTTATTTTTTGCCCCACCAAGATTTACATGCTGAAATCGCCACTGCCTATATATATTTCCTCCAACACTGCCACCACGCACCCCTTAAATAGGCCTATCTCCTTTTTGCGTCAGACTTGGGCCTCATGTCTAAAATGTCAAATCTACTTCTGAAAGTGCCATGCTTAGATTCATAATGACATCTCAGATGGAATTATTTGCAAACAGAGACAGTTGCGTTGCAAACAAGACACACTGGTTTGGCATTACGGTACGATTCATATATTTTAGAGTAGGTAGGTCTATTAACATAGACATTGGTAATTTTACCACTGTAATCAGATCAAAATTATTACATTGTAAATTAATTAATTATCCCGCTAACCACGTGTTAAATGTGTTGTGTAGTCTACATTGTGTACGACTCTGAATTGTGCAGCTATAGGCTATTTGATAATAGGCTAATTCTGTTTAGCCTGCCAGCTAGCTAGCTACAAGCTCAGGAACAAACTGGCTGGATGCGAAACCTAGTTGCCAACACCATTGCATAGGCTATTGTGGGGCGGCAGGTAACCTAGTGGTTAGATCGTTGGATAGGTTGCTGGATCAAAACCCCGAGCTGACAAGGTAAAAATCTGTCGTTCTACCCCTGAACAAGGCAATTTACCCACCGTTCCCCACCCTAGGCCGTCATTGTAAAATAAGAATTTGTTCTTAACTGACTTGACTAAATTCAATCATCCTTCAAATATCTCTGGGGCTTAGAACTGAACTTGAAGAGTTCATGGTTGTCTTGGAGAAGTGAAATGTTATTGTTGCTCACCAGTATGCTTTGAAGAGGAAAAAAAATACAATGTAACCAAATGTAGCTTGCAAAAGGCACAGATGTGAGATGTGTATTTCCCTACAGTGGGGAGAACAAGTATTTGATACACTGCCGATTTTGCAGGTTTTCCTACTTACAAAGCATGTAGAGGTCTGTCATTTTTATCATAGGTACACTTCAACTGTGAGAGACGGAATCTAAAACAAAAATGCAGAAAATCACATTGCATGATTTTTAAGTAATTAATTTGCATTTTATTGCATGACATAAGTATTTGATCACCTACCAACCAGTTAGAATTCCGGCTCTCACAGACCTGTTAGTTTTTCTTTAAGAAGCCCTCCTGTTCTCCACTCATTACCTGTATTAACTGCACCTGTTTGAACTTGTTGCCTGTATAAAAGACACCTGTCCACACACTCAATCAAACAGACTCCAACCTCTCCACAATGGCCAAGACCAGAGAGCTGTGTAAGGACATCAGGGATTAAATTGTACACCTGCACAAGGCTGGGATGGGCTACAGGACAATAGGCAAGCAGCTTGGTGAGAAGGTAACAACTGTTGGTGCAATTATTAGAAAATGGAAGAAGTTCAAGATGATGGTCAATCACCCTCGTTCTGGGGCTCCATGCAAGATCTCACCTCGTGGGGCATCAATGATCATGAGGAAGGTGAGGGATCAACCCAGAACTACATGGCAGGACCTAGTCAATGACCTGAAGAGAGCTGGGACCACAGTCTGAAAGAAAACCATTAGTAACACACTACGCCGTCATGGATTAAAATCCTGCAGCGCACGCAAGGTCCCCCTGCTCAAGACAGCGCATGTCCAGGCCCATCTGAAGTTTGTCAATGACCATCTGGATGATCCAGAGGAGGAATGGGAGAAGGTCATGTGGTCTGATCAGGCAAAAATAGAGCTTCTTGGTCTAAACTCCACTCGCCGTGTTTGGAGGAAGAAGAAGGATGAGTACAACCCCAAGAACACCATCCCAACCGTGAAGCATGGAGGTGGAAACATCATTCTTTGGGGATGCTTTTCTGCAAAGGGGACAGGACGACTGCACCGCATTGAGGGGAGGATGGATGGGGCCACGTATTGTGAGATCTTGGCCAACAACCTCCTTCCCTCAGTAAGAGCATTGAAGATGGGTCTTGGCTGGGTCTTCCAGCATGACATTGTTGAAGAAATTCTAAATTCCTCTGTTTTAATTCCCAATCAAAATTAAACACTCTGTCAATGCATTAAGGGTTTGTAAGACCCTATATTTTATAAGAATGGACAGAGCCCCGGTCTTAAAAGTCAAGTAACAGCCTTTAATTCAAGAGCGTACTCCCTTCATACACATTTTACCACAGGTTATAAACTGAAAATGACGTCAGCGTTTTCTAAATGTTCTATCTCTTCTTGACACTGGTAGAGAGGCCCTATAGTTCTCAAGCCTTCCCTCCTCGCCTAAAGCCAAGGTCATTCAGTGTAGATAAGCATTCTAGACAGTCTGGAGATAGTCCATTCATTTGTACCAAGGCATTGTTCTAAACTCCTGACCACATTATATACAATTGGGAATGGGAGCAAGAGAGAAAATTCATACATGTACAGTACATAATAGCATTTGGACTAGTCAGTCCTGATTGAAATGTATACATAATTAGTCATCATTGATAAAAATTCCTTTAACAGACATCGACCCGAAACACACAGACAGGGCAACTAAGGAGTGGCTCCGTAAGAAGCATCTCAAGGTACTGGTCTCCAGACCTAAACCCAATAGAAAACCTTTGGAGGGAGCTGAAAGTCCGTATTGCCCAGCGACAGCCCCGAAACCTGAAGGATCTGGAGAAGGTCTGTATGGAGGAGTGGGCCAAAATCCCTGCTGCAGTGTGTGCAAACCTGGTCAAGAACTACAGGAAACGTATGATCTCTGTAATTGCAAACATAGGTTTCTGTACCAAATATTAAGTTCTGCTTTTCTGATGTATCAAGTACTTTTGTCATGCAATAAAATGCAAATTAATTACTTAAAAATCATACAATGTGATTTTCTGGATTTTTGTTTTAGATTCCGTCTCTCACAGTTGAAGTGTACCTATGATAAAAATTACAGACCTCTACATGCTTTGTAAGTAGGAAAACCTGCAGAATCGTCAGCGTATCAAATACTTGTTCTCCCCACTGTATATAGCACTGGTCCTCTTACATTTTTATTCCAGGTTGCATATCACAGTATTTAAGCGCATAAAAAAACAGTCAGTATTTGGTGTGACCACCATTTGCCTCATGCAGTACAACACATCTCCTTTGCCTGATTGTGTCCTGTGAAATGTTGTCCCACTCCTCTTCAATAGCTCTGCGATGTTGCTGGATATTGGCGGGAACTGGAACAAGCTGTCGTACACATAAATCCAGAGCATCTCAAACATGCTCAATGGGTGACATGTCTGGTGAGTATGCAGGCCATGGAAGAACTGGTATGTTTTCTGCTTCCAGGAATTGTGTACAGATTCTTGTGACATGGGGCCGTGCATTATCATGGTGAAACATGAGGTGATGGCGGCGGATGAACGGCACTACAATGGGCCTCAGGATCTTGTCACGGTATCTCTGTGCATTCAAATGGCTTACTACATGATTCCATATGTGCTATTTCATCGATTTGGTGTCTTCACTAATATTCTACAATTTCGAAAATAGTAAATAAAAAGAAAAACCTTTAAATGAGTAGGTGTGTCCAAACTTTTGACTGGTACTGTAATATTAATAGCACTGTAATAAATGTACCGTGTAACAGTCAATAATCAAGTCCACTTGAATGATACACTACTTTTTAAGTACACTGTTTCTTAACCGTTCCAATCACACGAATAATACTGCATATCCCTTAGTATTTCTACATCACAGTTTGTATTTATATGGATGAAGGAAACGTTTAAGTTCTAGTTTTCATAAAGGACTCTTTGCTCTACCACAGCTCCCAAACGGGTACCCGTAGTTTTCGCCGACACCATTACAAAATAGGGGTCTTACTTTACAATGTTGTTCTGATAAGTCTTTGAATCGACGCCGTCTGTAATTGTGACTTTTGTTGGTTATTAATATTTTAATTGTGCACGGTACAAATTTAATTTGTCGAATATGAGTATACTGAATACTCATGACTACTACATCCTTAACGACTCCATTACAGTACACCTACAGCTGATACAATGGTATATTCCATAAGGTATGGAAATGGCAGTGCTGTAAGTGAGAGATCAAGCTTGTGACAGCGGAGAAACTTGACTTTTTAATAACACGTATATATATTTATTAGAGGTATGTATATACAGACAATCTCCATTTGACGTTGTAAACGTGTTTACCTAGCTACCTCAAATCGGTCGCTACTAGCTAGAATTAAGTGCCTAGCTCTAGCTAACTGGATCTCAAAGCTAGCTACTACTATTACCTAGCTATGTTGTTGTTTCTTCCTCATCCTAGCATGGTTAGTTAGTAAATGTGTAACATTGTTCGAGAAAAATATGACTGTTCGTGACTTCAGTGAGTAAGGTAAATATGTATGCAGCATGCTGCAATATTCTCCAAAACTGACAAGCTATCTAACTTTAGCTTGCTTGTTTGAATGACGAATGAAATTGATAGCTGCTAACTAGCTACAGTAGCTAGACAGCTAGCCAGGCCTTCTTGTATAAATCTTGCAGGATATCTAACGTTGGCATTCGACTCACCCTGTTACCTGTGACAGTTCAACTTAACGTTAATGCAACGAATGACTGCATATTGTTAGCAAATCGCTAACTAGCTATATTTGATTTGGGTAGCATGACTAATATTTTGGCGATTGGATTGTTTACACTGTCAACTAACTTAAGCTACGTTAGGTTGCTAGCAACCGCCCGTGAACAAGGGTGGAACATTCCATTTTATAACCTTCTAGCTAGCTATTAACAGGATTGTTTGTATGTTGAGGTGTAATTTTATTTAGGGGTAACGTTCAATCTCACATGATCGTGATAACTTGTGCTTTCACTATATTGAGTAGGAGATATTTATCATCCCCTGCACATTTTTACATTTTGAGATGTCTTTTAGTTAGGTTATGAACCCATCTTGAAACTGTCATTTGACAAATTAATTAGTCATAACCTTGTTATCACAACATCGTGTTTGAGATTGTAATTGCGAATTTATAATCAGAGTTAGAGTTATGCTACAGGCAGATCAGTAAATTATTATTTGTTTTAATAATGTGTCTTTTTAAATAATCTGTATGCCCAAGTATTGTTTAATTATTGAGACATTATGTAACAGTTTATCAAACCTGAAGAGGAAAGATCATTCCTAATTGTAGTTGGATTGATTACATTTGGCATAGTGTATTAACAGTTACTTGATTCAACATCCATACATGAATAATTTGCATTTATAATTCTAAACACTTTGCTCCAATATTCCAGTACTGTCCAATTACACCAATAACCATGCTGTTTTTACCTCTTTACATCAGCCTGAAGAAGAAGCCGTACGATGTCCTTGAAGCCGCGGGTGGTGGACTTTGATGAAACATGGAACAAGCTACTGACGACAATCAAGGCTGTGGTGATGCTTGATTATGTGGAGAGGGCCACATGGAACGACAGATTTTCGTATCCTACCTTGTTTCAGCTCTTTAGAAAAATAGTTTTTATGAGTTTCTGAACTTTCTGTGTTTTGTGGTTTAGTTTGCCATTGATTTAGTAGGCTAAAATGCCACGGATCTGTGCTTACATAGTCAAGCCATTAAAGGGTACTTCAGGATTTGGGCAATGAGGCCCTTTATCTACTTTATCTTCCCCAGAGTCAGATGAATACCATTTTTATGTCTTTAACTAGGTTTCCATCCAATTGCTGACAGATTTTAATGTGAATGTTCTAGAATCCCCATAAATTAAATATGTGCATTTTCCCACCAGTGGTATGTTTCCACCAAATGGACTTGTTGCGGACAAAAATCATTGCATGATGATGTAGTGCACACAAAAATGTACTTTTTCGGTTACGTTTTCATTTACCAAATAAAAATCTAAAGTTCAATGTGTTTCCATCGCATTTTAAACTCAGCCGATAGTTTTGTCATGCTACCTACTCTGGTCTTGGCACCTGCACTCTAACCAACAGCTCACAGATACAGTGCCGGTAGGCTGTTCGGGGCCTCTAGTCTACATTAGATTATTATGGATAAGAGCGAGAGTATTTGTCAAACTGCAGTCAATAATCAATCATCATGTCACCAGAATGAGACCCCCTTTCAACCATTTATTGGATAGAAGGAGCAAGATCACCGTGCACTTTCACTACCCTGTGAAGTTCACCATAATTTATTTAATTCGTAGCCTAATAAACTGCATGGTTTCCAGAGTTGTAGGAGGAGGACCACAAACCATATCATCGCAAGACTCCAAATTTGCTTTGATATGGCGGTTATTATATCAATATTTGTGCATAACGGTGTTTCCACTGCCATTTCCTGCATAATTAATTTCCCGTCACAAAAAGATCACACCATGTCGGATGAACAAATTACACCAAAACTTCCTTTTTTACCTTTATTTAACCAGGCAAGTCAGTTAAGAACAAATTCTTATTTTCAATGACGACCTAGGAACAGTGGGTTAACTGCCTGTTCAGGGGCAGAACGACAGATTTGTACCTTGTCAGCTCAGGGGTTTGAACTTGCAACCTTCCGGTTACTAGTCCAACGCTCTAACCACTAGGCTACTTAAATTGTGGTTGGAAACGTGGTTGGAAACGTGGTTGGTGTCCAGTATAAAGAATGTTAGAGGTAGTTTTGCAAGCCAATGCTAACTAGTATTAGCGCAATGGCCGTAGGTCTATGGGTATCTGCTAGCACATACCCATAGACTTCCAGCCATTGCACTAACATTAGTTAGCATCGGCTTGCAAAATGTCCTCCAAGTTCCTTCATACTGGACACAGAGACCTAAACATGGTATCCACAAGTTAATCTGACTCTGTGGAAGTACATATCCCAAAGTATCCCTTTAAGGTTTAACTTTAGGAAATTCTCAAGTTCACTTAATGATTTTCCAGTAGAAAATAAATTGTCTGCATGATTTTTTTCCTCAGTGTTACAGATGAATGTGTTGGACTCCTTTACTCTAAAATCAGTGACATCTATGCCTTGTGTGTTGCATACCCAGAGCCTTTGGGTGAAAGATTGTACACAGAGACCAAGGTATTCTTGGAGAACCATGTCAGACAGTTGTACAAGGTAAATACATTTCATCATTTGGGGAAAATATATTAGATCTGTTATCTACTGAATGTTAGTTCATAATGCCATTTTCACACAATTGACTAATTTCCCATTGCTCAGCTTCGGATAGCCTAATAGTTGTATTTGTTGTCTGCTTGTCATTGAAGTGCCAAGGTAATAAACTGATATTGGGTCTCTAATCTGTAATTTCAGAAAGTTCTGGAGTCTGAGGAGAAGGTTTTAGTGATGTACCACAGATACTGGGAGGAGTACAGCAAGGGAGCAGATTACATGGATTGCTTGTACAGGTAATGTTAGGGATGTGCATCTTTTTCTGTCTCTGTGATTCGATACGTATATGTTCTTCGATATGATACAGGAACGATACGTTTTAGTTTGAATTAATTCGGTTTGATTAGAGAGAGATTCGATGCGCCAACATTTTTTTTGCATAAACATGAATTTTCCATTCTAACTAAAAGTCTGCTGCTGATATAGCTCATGAGCTGGGCCTCTCCGAGCTGGATCTGTCTGAGCTGACTTGTGTGTGCGTCCGTGCGCGCACTTTGTCGGCACCTGAGCTTAGCCTTAAGAGAGAGGCATCTACCACACGACTATCAGATTGGGGCGGTGGGGGGCAAACTACCTTTGTTTATTGTATTGTCCCCCCACTTTGGTTCTGAAATCACTATCACCCACTAATTAAGTTGTCATTTTTGCAGATTGTATATGAGCTAGTAATGTTTCAATATTTATAATTTACAATCTAACTATAACATAACCAATGAATACATAGCACAATTTTGGATTTTACCCACATCTCAAAATCAAATGGTTTTAAGTTTTTCCTGAGTGTCTTTTCTTATCCTCTGGTTTTGGCCATGCAGTGCGCCTCACAAAAGTTATTGCTGTCCTCCATATGAAATGATCAACTTTACCCTATATATATAAAAAAAAGACCAAATACACTGATTGTTTAAAGCAAAACTACCAAAACTGCTGATGGTGAACCAGAACAAACAAATTAAAATCTATTGCAAGCCCCTTTGATCAAGTATAGCCAGAGGAGAGTTGTCTCCAATAGCTTACTTTTGTTCCAGTAAAACAACATTTTCAATAGCGCATATATGCAAATTACTTAGGTTGCCACTCAACTAATACAGTGTAATATCACGCAAGCCATTTTAGCATTTGAATGCTGAATGTGCCGCACAGATGTGCAAGATCAGGAACAAGCTGCCTAACTCGTGAAGCTGGGCACAGCGGGCAGTTTGATGAGACAAAATGACTTGTAGATCAATGACTGTCAACACAGTTACATGCAGTTCGACACTGGAGGATGCATCAGTAGTCAAAAGTTGAGGTGTTTTAGAGGGATGTAACGATTCACCGATATGCATCGGTCCCGGTTCAAATGTTTAATATATGAGGGGATCGGTCCGCGGGACCCCAAACCGATCCAAATGTACTGCTATTGGGTAGCTGGCGCTTATCCCTCAGCCAATTCTAATTTCTGATATAGTCTGAGATTGGCACCATGTGTAAAGAACACTGACGCTTTTAGATATTTACAGATATTTCATAAGTCACATTGGCAGATGTTTTGGGAAATTAACTCACACCACAGTGACAGCTTTGGATATCAGCATTTCTTACAAGAAGCTCCTTTCAACCATTTTTTAAGGGTCATTTAGCATGTTGTCGTCCCAGGATTTTGTATATATGAACTTGAGTTCATATCTCTTCTCATCACTGTCTGTCCTGCTAATGCCAAATAGACAGCACAGCTGTGAAAACAACTTGTCATGTAGAATGTAGATAGATCCCGGGTCAGATCAGTCTGATGACAGCCTTCAGAGCTAGCGTGTCTGTCTGCCTGACTGTATCTGTCTGCGTTCTCTCTCTGTGGTCTGATTGGCCCTGGGATCTTGGCCATTCACACACTAGTGAATCTGTATTGTGTTATTGGTTGCCCATAGCTAGCTAGTCTTACCAATACTTTGGGACAACTCTAGATTAATAACAGACTTGTTGTTATTTTAATATTATGTTGTGTAATGCTCTTTCTCTCCCTTCTCTCTAATATAGGTACCTCAACACACAGTTCATCAAGAAGAACAAACTGACAGAGGCAGACTTGCAGTATGGCTACGGAGGGGTTGACATGAACGAACCACTTATGGAGATAGGAGAGGTAAGTCTCCAATCATATCTCATTACTTACAATCTCAGTTATCCAGTACAAATGTCACAATATATCAGTTTCAAATCAAATTGTATTTGTCACATGCGCCGAATACAACAGGCGTGGTGGACCTTACAGTGAAATGCTTACTTGCAAGCCCTTAACCAACAATGCAATTTTAAGAAATATAAGTGTTAAAGTATTTACTCAAATAAACTCAAGTAAAAAATGTATAAATGAAAAAATTATATTATAAAGCCCAACATTAAAATGACAGTAGCGAGGCTATATACAGGGGGTACCGGTACAGAGTCAATGTGCGGGGGCACAGGTTAGTGGAGGTAATTGAGGTAATATGTGCATGTAGGTAGAGGTAAAGTGACTATGCATGGATAATAAACAGAGTAGCAGTAGTGGGACAATGCAATTTTATCAGCTGTTCAGGAGTCTTATGGCTTGGGGCTAGAAGCTGTTAAGAAGCCTTTTGGACCTAGACATGGCGCTCCGGTACTGCTTGCCGTGCACTAGCAGAGAGAACAGTGTACAGTGGTTGCTCAACTAAAAGTTTTGAGATTATGCTGTGGGATTTAGAGGTAATTTGTGGTTTAGTACGGTACCCTGCTTCACTGCTTCATTGCTCCAGACCAGCGCAAGGGGGAGTTAGAGCACTGATCATGCTTTTGGGTCCCAAGGCGCTACTGTGTCTCTAACTGACAATGAATGGGTGACATAAACCAAATAGAAACTGATAATTATGCACGACTTCAAAATTGAATTTCAATGAACTGAATGATGAGGATGAAGAAGGTGATTGAATTTATGACAATAGTGTAAGAATGGCTATTCCTCTGTACTGCATGTGCACACCTGGAAAAATGCACTTTTTTTTGTTACTACTCATCAGTATTACTTACTAAGATAAATTAAAATGTTCAATTATATTCCATGATATTCTTAAAATATATGTGTTGACTGAATATAAGCAAGTGATGTCTGCTAAATAATCATGTTGATGGTGCAGTCATATAGCCTCTAAATAAATAAGTACCAACATTCCTTCTGATCGTCTTTAATAAAGAAATGTTTTTGTTATCCTGAACTGGATTACCTGGATTACCACCATCTCTTGCGCATGTCAAGACATTATGGGCTATTAGCAGAACAATAGACTCTTGCCAGCACCTCTCTGTATTTTGACGCTTTGTGCAAATCAGTTGAGCCGCGTTAAAAACTTTGTGGATGGGGCCTCCCGATTGGCACAGCGGTCTAAGACACTGCATTGTTGCTACAGATGCTGGTTCAATACCCGTGCTGGCTGCGACCAGGAGACCCATGAGGCGACGCACAATTGGCCCAGTGTCGTCCTGGTTATGGGAGGAATTGGCCAGCCGGGATGTCCTTGAAAACGTAATCATCTGCAAAATATCGTTCTTTTTTTTTAAACAAACAATTTAGAATCCTCCAATCCTCTAAATGTAATTATTGGCGAAGAGCCATATAGATTGCAAAATAGTTTGTAAGAGATTTTGCGATGGCACATGGTTTATGAATTGACATGCAATTTTCCATTCCTCCTGAACAATAGTGTAAGAATTGCTATTCCTCTGTCCTGCACACACACACCCCCAAAAAATACACGTATCCCCCAAAATACACTTATTTTTTTGTTTCTACTTGATCAGAACAAGCTGTAACTGGACTTGAGCATATTACTTACTAAAAATGACATGAAAAGCGCACAACTCTAAAAGTAATTGGAAAGGTAGATACAACTTATTTGTGACATTGTGGTTCCAATAAAGAATGTAAACAAGATGCTGTGTTTTTATTTACAGTAGTGATGGACAGCTGGAGGCATTTTGAAAACAGGTTTTCAAACTCTTGTTTTTCACTGTAGTACTGTATCTGGTGTATATCCCATCATGCAAAACATGTTTCCTATTAGCAGGACAATAGACTCTTCACAGCCCGGCTACTGTAGGTGTGAAAATCCTCCAATTTGCAATGACGTCATCGATGCACTTATTGATGAAGCCTGTGGCTGATGTGGTGTACTCTTCAATGTCATCGGAAGAATCCCGAAACATTTTACAGTCTGTTTTAGCAAAACAGTCCTGTAGCGTAGCATCTGCGTCATCTGACTGCTTGAGTCACTTTTACTTCCTGCTTTAGTTTTTGCTTGTAAGCAGGAATCAGGAGGTTAGAGTTATGGCCAGATTTGCCAAATGGAGGGCGATCGAGAGCTTGAGTTTGTATTAATTTGTTTGCACATGTAACATGCTGGTAGAGATGTAAATTTAACTGCATTAAAGTCCCCGTCCACTAGGAGCGCCTCCCCTGGATGAGCATTTTCTTATTTGCTTATGGCCTTATACAGCTCGTTGAGTGCGGTCGTAGTGCCAGTATCAGTTTGTGGTGGTAAATAGACATCTACAAAAAATATAGATGAACTCTCTTGGTAAATAATGTTGTCTTCATCAGAATGCACACCCATGAATCCCTGGTCCACAATAAATGCTTGTTCTGTTCGATAATGTCCATAATTTATGTCAAAATAGCTCCTTTTGTTGGAGCGTTCAGTACACAATCTAAACTCACCAAGCGCGTTCACTAGTTTCAGACGAAAAGTTTAAAAAAGTTCTGTTAGGTAGCAACTTGTCAAACAATGTTTAGAATCAATCTTTAGGGTGTTTTTAACATATATCTTCAATAATGTTCCAACAGGACAATTCCTTTGTCTGTACAAATGAAGTGGAACGTAGCTACCTTTCACGTGAGCGCGCCAGACCACTCACTCAAAGAGCTCTTATGAGCCCCTCCTTTAGAGTAGAATCCTCAAAACAGTTTCTAAATACTGTTGACATCTAGTGGAAGCCGTAGGAAGATAAACATAACTAATATCCCACTGTATCTTCAATGGGGGCTGAGTTGGAAAAACTACAAACCTCAGATTTCCCACTTCCTGGTTGGATTTTTTCTGAGGTTTTTGCCTGCCATATGAGTTCTGTTTTACTCGCAGACATCATTCAAACAGTTTTAGAAACTTCAGAGTGTTTTCTATCCAAATCGACTAATTATATGCATATTCTTGCTTTTACGGCTGAGTAGCAAGCAGCTTAATTTCGGCACGTTTTCCATCCAAAATTCCCAATACTACCCCCTACCCCAAAGAAGTTAATGTCCCTGACTTTCTGGTCTAACTCTTCATCTGACATATCAGAATAGCATTCCCTGACAGACATATTGTGTTCTTTCATCCTTCTGTAAAAAAAAAGCTAACCGTTACACTGTCATGAAATATGATTATATATCGACTATGAAGCAAATGACCGACACTGAATCGTAGGTGCTAACTACTAGTTATGTAGAAGTTGGACAGTGTCTCGGCAGATTTCTTCGTCTGAAGAGGTGAAACAAGGATCGGACCAATATGCAGCGTGGTATGTGTCCATGGTTTTTAATGTGAAAAACTGAACATGAACACGCATACAAAATAACAAAGTGAACTGGCAACGAAACAGTCCCGTGTGGCACAGACACAGAAAACAATCACCCACAAAATACCCAAAGAATATGGCTGCCTAAATATGGTTCCCAATCAGAGACAACGATAAACACCTGCCTCTGATTGAGAACCAATCCAGGCAACCATAGACTTACATAAACACCTAGAACAACCCCATAAATCTACAAAAACCCATAGACAAGACAAAATACATAAATCCCCCATGTCACAACCTGACCTAACCAAAATAATAAAGAAAACAAAGATAACTAAGGCCAGGGTGTGACAAGAAGAACGCCCAGTGCTGCTTACCTGAGATGCCATCATCACACAGTCCTTCGTAGGTGTCCGCTATGACTTCCTTTGTGTTGGAAAGTAAGGTTGAACAGTATTGGTTGTAGCCAAACTGACACTCAAAAAATGGCCAAAATGGAAGGTGGTTGATAGCTAAATTAAACCAGAAAATCTTTTTTTATTAAAAGTAAAAAAGTTGCTTTCAAAACAATTATTTTTGATTGAAAATAAAAAAGTTTTGCTCTCCACAAAAATACACAAAAATTGTTTCCAGCAGCACAGTTAGTCACCAACTCTCAGGTTAACACAAAAACTGCCTAACCAGCTCTGCTAGGGCTAGTAAAATGGTCCGAGTGGTCTCATTTGTGTCTGGAAGTAGCTAGCAAGCTACCCAACGTTAGCTTAGGTGCTTGACTGCCGTTGTAAGGCCAGAACGCTCAAATCAACCCTACTCCTTGGCCCGAGCGTCCAGTGTGCGGTCTGAATTTACAAATGCTCTAAATTTATGATCCAGGCACTCCAGATTGAATTTAACTAGGCAAGTCAGTTAAGAACAAATTTTTATTTACAAGGACCGCCTACTCCTTCCTCACCGTCGGGGAATTGAACCCCGGTCTTCCGCGTGCCCTGCCCGCACAACACAGGGATTTTTTAGCTAAATAGCCCAGTACTGTACTGCCGACGTCACGTTGTACAGCGTCATATTGTCCGTTCCATACTAACAGAAACCCAGAGGGTTTTTCATTTTTCATGGAATAGAAACACCATAATATTAATCAAAATCATTAAGCAAGTACCAGTCAAATGTTTGGACACACATACTCATTCCAGGATTTTTCTTTATTTTTTACCATTTTCTACATTGTAGAATAATAGTGAAGACATCACAGCAATGAAATAACACATATGGAATCGGTTAAGAACAAATTATTATTTACAAGGACAGTCTACTCCTTCCTCCCGCCAGGGAATTGAACCCCGGCCTCCCGCGTGCCTGCATTTTGTAGTACAGACATGGCCTGCTCTCCCTTATGTAAGGATTTAAGCACTATGTATTATACTGTATGTACTGTAGGCCAAGTTTACTTGTCAGACTGCACAGTAACCTAATAAACAAATGCAGGTGGCTTATCTTCAAAATGCTTTAAATGCTTTATTATCCAAATGTAAAAGAATGTACTGTACAGTACTGTATTTCTTCATCAGCATCATTATGCTTTCGTTAATAAATTAATGACAAAAATACTCTTTCAAAATGCAGATGTTGATTTAGTTATGGTTCCATAACAAATTACTATGGGAATAAATGTCACTGATTTACAGAAATATTGGAACAAAGTTGTCTAATGAAGGCAAGCAATTTAGAATCCTCCAATCCTCTTATGCTGTAGCCTACTCCTGACCGTCACATTGTACAATGCCATATTTTCCATTCCATCCTAACGGAAACCCTGAGGGTTTCATTTTTTGTTTTTTTCGGAATAGAAACACCATAATATTAATCAAATTAATTAAGCCAAACTTCTTAAAATCAATCCCATATACTATGTTATTACAAAAAAGGTTTTAAATTCTCTGGTAATGCCAATATGGAAGACTATCAAATGCTTCTCAAAGATGCCCTCTGGTGGTCAAACTAACACTAACTTGCATTAACAGAAAAAAATGTCTGACAATTTGATAACGTGTCACAGAATGCTGCAGCAGCCCGCAAGGTGACACATCTTTTAAAGGAGCAACCACTGTAGTTACGAGACAAGTCTATCAATATCATAGTATATTGTGATACCATCTTCAATCACTGTCTAATCATCACAAAAACATTCTCTTTAATCTGGATATTTTCTACACAACTTAAAGAATGTAAACATCATATACACATTATGAAAACGCTTCAACTTATTGTTTGCCATAACATTTTCATTTAACTTTTAATGACATCACAAAATAGATATATACATTTTCCATATTCCACCACTCATTATTACCAGCATTTGGAGGATGAAATATAGTGTCCCCGTGTCCATGGTTTAATGTTCTAGTTTTGGGCTGTAAATTCTTCATAAGGCACACAAAGAAATTCCAATCGTCCATGCTAGAGAATAAATAAATAATCTGCTACCTTACAATTTGATGTGTGTCAGGTGTCATAAAATCCCCACATCCATCCCTCCTCTCTCTGCGGGAGAGAGATAGTTCTGTAGAGCTGATACACTGTAACCTGATCCTTTGGATCCTCACAGGAGAGTCATGACAATGTGCTCATACAATTCTCCCCACTTTGTCATTTCAGCTAGCACTTGACATGTGGAGGAAGCTGATGATCGAGCCACTGCAAGCTGTCCTGATCCGGATGCTGCTGAACGAAATCAAAAAGTTGGTTCATGGTTTATATTCATGGTTCATGGTTTATGTACAGTAGGATTCAGCAGGGCTAGCCTGGGAGAATAAATGGTTGAAGTACAGTGCATTCGATAAGTATGCAGAGCCCTTGAATTTTTCCACATTTTGTTACGTTGCAGATAGGTTTGCAAAATTCCGGGAACTTTCAATTAATTCCCTGCTTTTCCCGAAATCCCTGGTTGGAGGATTCCCGGAATCAGGTACGAATGAGCAGGAAATCTGGATTCCTCTAACCAGGATATCTGGAAAAACAAAGGAATTTATTGAAAGTTTCTGGAATTTTGCAATCATAGTTGCAGCCTTATTCTAAATAGATTTTTTTTTAAATCCCGCATCAATCTGTACCCCATAATGACAAAAACAAAACTGTTTTTTTTAGAATGCTCCGAGACAGGATTGTGTCGAGGCACAGATCTGGGGAAGGGTACAAAAAAATGTCTGCAGCATTTAAGGTCCCTAAGAAAACAGTGCCCTCCATCATTCTTAAATGGAAGAAGTTTAGAACCACCAAGCCTCTTCCTAGAGCTGGCCGCCCGGCCAAACGGAGCAATCGGAGAAGGGCCTTAGTCAGGGAGGTGACCAGGAACCCGAGCTCCAGAGTTCCTCTGTGGAGATGGGAGAACCTTTCAGAAGGATAACCATCCCTGCCAATCGCCTTTGTGGTAGAGTGTTCAGACGGAAGCCACTCCTTAGTTAAAGGCACATGACAGCCTGCTTGGACTTTGCCTAAAGACTCTCAGACCTAGCCTGATTGCGAGGAGTCACACCTGGAGGAAACCTGGCACTATCCCTACAGTGAAGCATGGTGGTGGCATCATCATGCTGTGAGGTTGTTTTTCAGCGGCAGGGACTGGGAGACTCGTCAGGCTTGAGGAAAAGATGAATGGAGCAAAGTACAGAGAAATCCTCGATGAAAACCTGCTCCAGAGCACTCAGGACTGAATGCACTGTAGGTCTAAAATGTCCAGTGCTCCTATTTAGCGGCTTGTGATTGTCATAATGACTTGATCTCTGGGTTTGTTTCTGTGAAGGTAAAGGATGAACATTTGCTCTGTTCTGACAGTACCTACTACTGTGTTATAGCAGGCTAATACAGTTCAGGGTTACTGTTAGGCTGCTTTGATATGTCATTTAAAACCACAAGTCACCTTTTACTCTTTTATTTACATTCTCTAGCTAGGCACAGGTTAATGCTCAACAGAAATAGTATCACTAATAGAGCTTGTGTTCTTCTCTTCCAGTGACCGGTGTGGCGAAGACCCAAATCAGAAAGTAATCCATGGGGTTATCAACTCCTTTGTTCATGTTGAACAGTACAAGAAAAAGTTTCCTCTGAAGGTAAGCAGCTGTGCTCTGTTGGAATCTAATAATAATAATTTATTTAACTTTTCCAGAAAATAATCTAAAAGTGCATAGGAAGCAAAACAAACAGCACCTTTTAAATTGAGATGATAGAGATGGAGGTTGAATGTCTCCATTTGGCTTCAGATGAAAGGCTGGGAGTTAAGATTGGTAACTTCTGTTGATGGTACAAGCAGAGAGAGAAAAAAAGACATCGTTTCACCAATGCACCACATCTGCTTCCCCGACGGTCAGTTCCTCCATAGGACCCGCTCCTCTGTAGGTACTGGTCCTCCATTGCAGAACATGTAGCACCCACCTGGGTGAGGCCACAGGTGCTGAAAAGCGTACGAAAAGGCTAAGAACAGTCCCTGAGGCTATTTTGCCATCTCTGCAGTACTTGTTGTAATTCTTCCTGACAGATGAAAAAATAAAGCTTGAGCTGCATTATTTGAATCCAAACTGTTGAGCGTGAAAAACGCTGCAGCACACATACCGTTGCACCTGGCACCAACTATCATACCCCGTTCAAAGGCACTTAAATATTTTGTCCTGCCCATTCACCCTCTGAATGGCACACATTCTCAATTGCCTCAAGGTTTAAATATCCTTCTTTATCCTATCTTCTGCCCTTCATCTACAGTGATTGAAGTGGATTTGTCCTCCACTCGTTACCTGTATTAATGGCACCTGTTTGAACTTGTTATCAGTGTAAAAGACACCTGTTCACAACCTCACTCCAAACTCCACTATGGCCAAGACCAAAGAGCTGTCAAAGAACACCAGAAACAAAATTGTAGACCTGCACCAGGCTGGGAAGACTGAATCTGCAATAGGTAAGCAGCTTGGTTTGAAGAAATCAACTGTGGGAGCAATTATTAGGAAATGGAAGATATACAAGACCACTGATAATCTCCCTCGATCTGGGGCTCCACGCAAGATCTCACCCCGTGGGGTAAAAATTATCACAAGAACGGTGAGCAAAAATCCCAGAACCACCTAGTGAATGACCTGCAGAAAGCTGGGACCAAAGTAACAATTCCTACCATCAGTAACACACTATGCCGCCAGGGACTCAAATCCTGCAGTGCCAGACGTGTCCCCCTGCTTAAGCCAGTACATGTCCAGGCCCATCTGAAGTTTGCTAGAGAGCATTTGGATGATCCAAAAGAAGATTGGGAGAATATCATATGGTCAGATGAAACCAAAATATTACTTTTTGGTAAAAACTCAACTCGTCGTGTTTGAAGGACAAAGAATGCTGAGTTGCATCCAAAGAACACCATACCTACTGTGAAGCATGGGGGTGGAAACATCATGCTTTGGGGCTGTTTTTCTGCAAAGGGACCAGGACGACTTATCCGTGTAAAGGAAAGAATGAATGGGGCCATGTATCGTGAGATTTTGAGTGAAAAACCTCCTTCCATCAGCAAGGACACACCTCCCGGGCCACGAAGGAGTGGCTTCGTAAGAAGCATTTCAAGGTCCTGGAGTGGCCTAGCCAGTCTCCAGATCTCAACCCCATAGAAAATCTTTGGAGGCAGTTGAAAGTCTGTGTTGTGCAGCAACAGCCCCAAAACACCACTGCTCTAAAGGAGATCTGCATGGAGGAATGGGTCAAAATACCAGCAACAGTGTCTGAAAACCTTGTGAAGACTTACAGAAAAGGTTTGACCTCTGTCATTGCCAACAAAGGGTGTATAACAAAGTATTGAGAAACTTTTGTTATTGACCAAATACTTATTTTCCACCATAATTTGCAAATTAATTCATAAAAAATCCTACAATGTGATTTTCAGGATTTTTTTTCTCATTTTGTCTGTCATAGTTGAAGTGTACCTATGATGAAAATTACAGGCCTCTCATCTTTTTAAGTGGGAGAACTTGCACAATTGGTGACTGACTAAATACTTTTTTGCCCCACTGTGTGTGTGTGATATATATATATATATATATATATAGTAACAGTTAAAAATGTTGGACACACCTACTCATTCAAGGGTTTTTCTTTATTTTTACTATTGTCTACACTGTAAAATAATGGTGAAGACATCAACACTATGAAATAACAATAACACATGGAATCATGTAGTAAGCACAAAAAGTGTTAGACAAATCAAAATCATTTTATATTTGAGATTCTTCAAAGTAGCCACTCTTTGCCTTGATGACAGCTTTGCACACACTTGGCATTGTATCAACCAGCTTCATGAGGTAGTCACCTGGAATGGATTTCAATTAACTATTCAATGTGCCTTCTTAAAAGTTTGTGGAATTTCTTTCCTTCTTAATGCGTTTTAGCCAATCAGTTGTGTTGTGACAAGGTCAGTGTGGTATACAGAAGAATGCCCTATTTGGTAAAAGATCAATTCCATATTATGGAAAGAACAGCTTAAATAAGCAAAGAGAAATGACAGTCCATCGTTACTTTAATACAGCCTTTCTTAAAGTATGGGTCGCTACCCAAAGTGGGTCACGACATGTCAGAGTACATTTATTATTATTGAATTAATTACTGGAATTGATATGGCTAAGTGCATCTGCGCTCTCTCTGTTCAGTGCTCTCTCTGCTTAGTAGCCGTCTCTGCTTAGTAGCCGTCTCTGCTTAGTAGCCGTCTCTGCTTAGTAGCCGTCTCTGTTCAGTGCTCTCTCTGCTTAGTAGCCGTCTCTGCTTAGTAGCCGTCTCTGCTTAGTAGCCGTCTCTGCTTAGTAGCCGTCTCTGCTTAGTAGCTCTCTCTGCTTAGTAGCCGTCTCTGCTTAGTAGCCGTCTCTGCTTAGTAGCCGTCTCTGCTTAGTAGCCGTCTCTGCTTAGTAGCCGTCTCTGCTTAGTAGCCGTCTCTGCTTAGTAGCCGTCTCTGCTTAGTAGCCGTCTCTGCTTAGTAGCCGTCTCTGCTTAGTAGCCGTCTCTGCTTAGTAGCCGTCTCTGCTTAGTAGCCGTCTCTGCTTAGTAGCTCTCTCTGCTTAGTAGCCGTCTCTGCTTAGTAGCCGTCTCTGCTTAGTAGCCGTCTCTGCTTAGTAGCCGTCTCTGCTTAGTAGCCGTCTCTGCTTAGTAGCCGTCTCTGCTTAGCAGCCGTCTCTGCTTAGTTTGCTTTGCGGTTTACCTGATCTTTTTTTCTGCAGTTTTCTTGAAGATCGCTCCGCAACACACACAATGCAGCGCTGTCATTCAAGCCACTGTCTTGTTATTCCCACTCGCCATCACTCACCGCTGTCATGAAATGGACTCATGCTAGCCACAAGTTCTGACTGAGCTCAATTGTCATGAAACGCATATACAGCGATGAGTTTCTCTCTCTTTCATATACACTTATAACGAGGAGCGCCCACAATGTGTTTTGTACGGGGAAGTAATGAGTCTCTCATAACAAACAAATTAATAAAACGACACGTCCTGACCAAACATCCACAGCAGGATGGTAAACCCAGGGAGTTATTTCAGAACAGGGCAGAATGCTTCAGGAAACAGTGCTTCGACAGTGAGTTAGTCAACTAGCAAGGCATTGTTGTCATTTTATAACAGTTGATGATAAGCGGGAAATAAGGGAGTACTAACTAACTCTCATAGTAGTAAATGTCAGAATCTCTTTCAAACAATCCCCTGGCCTTGTACACAGCTAATAGCTAACATTCGCCAAAGCAAGCTAGCTACTGATAGTGCAACCCTAGCAACAGAACAGATGAAGATGAAAAATGACCAGGCCTACTGTACATCTTACTGTAGAAATGATTGTTGAAAACAAGTCTAGGTTGGAACTGTTAAAATACAATAATACGTTTTGTTGAACTGGTATAATAAGTTTGAACTGAACTGGTATAGCCTGATTGAAGCAAGATGCTTTTTGAGGCAAACACACTCACACAGTTCTGGGTTGCTCATCTACAGCAGGAAGCGGTCTCCTGCCTGACTGAGAAAGCAGTAGATGTTCTGGTCCAATTTGGCACCACATACCTATGCGAGTCAGGGTTCTCTACTTTGACATACTTAAAAAACAAGTATTGAAACAGTTTCAAGGCTGTTCATGACCTCAGTGTTGCACTGTCAAAAACAGAGCCCAGAATATAGACATGCTCTCATTAGGACTGTGTGTGTGTGTGTGTGTGTGTGTGTGTTTTCTAGTCTACATCCGTGTGATGTGATAAATCAGTTTATTCCGGTTCAGAATGAAGATGATTTATTGTATTTTAACAGCAACAGTTCCAACCTAGGCAGATATGTAAGAGTGTTTTTAATGGGGAAAATAATCATTAATATATATTTAATTGTTATTTGTTTTTGTCTATATATAAAATAGGCTACAGTGTTTATAATGAACTGACGGGGAAGTTTGAATGGCGAAAGCTTCTCTGGTGTGATGTGATCACATTGGCTGGTGTTCAAAAAACAATAAACGTGAATCCTCTGCACCCAATGTTTGTTTACAATGAAATGTATTGCTCCAGATTGCCTCATTTTCCCAATCAAATGTATTAAGTTGATTTCTGATCAGTCTAATTTGCATAAACATTGTGATTGGATGATAGCTGTGAGGGTTATCGAATCAGGATCAAATCCTCTGATCTCGAGCTCATTAATGATAGAATGTTCATATTTGAAGATTGCCGAAAGGCCTATTTCTTTGGCAAATGACAGGAGTGACGAGTGGAATGTAATAGCTGAATAGAGATGGCAACCAGGCTAGTAAACTCCTGGGTGCTCTCGCAATGGCTGCCTGGTATTGTGATGCAATAACTTCAATGGTAATGTACACTAAAAAATATATAAACACAACAAGTAAAGTTTTGGTCCCATGTTTCATGAGCTGAAATAAAAGATCACAAGAGCACAAAAAGTGTATTTTCTAAAAGTTTTT
Organism: Oncorhynchus clarkii lewisi; assembly: GCF_045791955.1. NCBI lineage: Eukaryota > Metazoa > Chordata > Actinopteri > Salmoniformes > Salmonidae > Oncorhynchus > Oncorhynchus clarkii. Next base: position 38,161,854 of record NC_092161.1, read on the forward strand.
GCAGAAATGTGTTTACATCGCTGTTAGTGGGATGTCAAGAAGCTGATTAAGCAGCATGACCATTACACAGGTGCACCTTGTGCTGGGGACAATAAAAGGCCACTGTCAAATGTGCAGTTTTGTCACACAACACAATGCCATGGATGTCTGAAGTTTTGAGGGAGCGTGCAATTAACATGCTGACAGCAGGAATGTCCACCAGAATGATTGCCATAGGATTTAATGTTCCTTTCTCTTCCATAAACCGCCTCCAACGTCGTTTTAGAGAATTTGGCAGTACATCAAGCCGGCCTCAAAACCGCAGACGGTGTGTAGTCACACCAGCCCAGGACCTCCACATCCAACTTCATCTGAGGGATTGTCTGAGACCAGCCACCCGGACAGCTGATGTGCAAACCCACAGTTTCAATCTTAGAATTACGCTACAAACTCAGAAACCGTCTCAGGGAAGCTAATCTGCGTGCTCGTGGTCCTCACCAGCGTCTTGACCTGACTTCAGTTTGGCGTCGTAACCGAATTAATTTGGGGAATGCTGACCTTCGATTGCCGCTGGAGAGGTATGCACTTCACAGATTAATTCTGGTTTCAACTGTACCGGGCAGATGGCAGACATCGTGTATGACGCTGTGTGGGCGAGCGGTTTTCTGATGTCAACGTTGTGAACAGAGTGCCCCATGGTGTCTGTTGGTTTATGGTATGGGCAGGTATAAGCTACGGACAACGAACACAATTGCATTTAATCAATGTCAATTTCAATGCACAGAGATATCGTGACGAGATACTGAGGCCAATTGTCGTGCCATTCATCTGCCGCCATCACCTCATGTTTCAGCATTATAATGCATGGTCCCATTTCACAAGGATCTGGACACAATTCCTGGAAGTTGAAAACGTCTCAGTTCCTCCATTGCCTGCATATTCGCCAGACATGTCACCCATTGAGCACGTTTGAGATGCTCTGGATCAACGTATATAGCAGTGTGTTCCAGTTCCCGCCGATTTCCAGCAACTTCGCACAGCCAGTGAAGAGGAGTGGCACAACATTCCACGCTAGTTAACGTTAGCTCACAAAACTACCTTTAACTTCTTTCATACTGGACACAGATGTTAAATGGTATCCATGAAAGTGACATTGTCTGACGATGGAGAGACTCAGTTCATGGCTTGAGTGGAGATAACTGCTCAGAGGATGTGTTTGATGGTTTGTGTAGTAGCCTAGGCTATAGGTCCAATACATTATCACCGCATGTTGGCTATGCTTGAATTGCCCAGGCAATGTTCTTCTCAGACAATTGTAACAAAACAAAAAAAAACTTGAGGTTTTTGATCTCGCCGGTAATGAATTGATCAATTGTTGTATTGCTTGTGAGACACAGCTGAGGGAGCATACATTGAAATACATGTTTTGTTTTTACTGGGATGATGGTGCCTGCATCTGATGGTCAGTCTCAGTGGAGGGATGTGGAGAGCAGTCTCTCACCGTTCCTCCGCTCTCCCTCCCTCCGCTGAGACTGACCAAAAAGGAGACCACTAGTTTCAGCTGATGGCAAAACTGGAGTCTCATTGCCTCATGCACAAATTCATGTTCCTCTATTAGCTGCAGTTCTCGTTGTAGTGTGAATGGAAGAAAGGAAAAGCGCATTTCATGGCTTATAAACGTGTTGAATAAAAACTTGAACATAAACTCACTCGTAAAAACAGCATCTCTTTGCTGTATTCGTTGACAGTCTTTCTCTAGTCATGGTTTTAATACTTTTGAAATCTCACAAAATCAACTTTGCTGTGAACTTGAGGAAGCTGCAGGGAGACACGATAATCTAAACTATCCGATTGGCCAGCGGTAGGCCTATAGGTGCACTTGATATGCTCTCCGTGCCATCCGGGTAGGCGGAGTTTGTACCTAACACATTAAATCTTTCAAAATGGGAACACTTTGCCTACCCGCACGCAACCGCCAACAGCGCAAGACAAATTGAGAAAGTAGGAGCACAGGGCTTTTTCTGTGTTTTTTTTTTAATTGAAATGTTTGGAGATTGACCAGTAGATCATGATCGACCGGTTGGTGACCCCTGGTCTACTGTAGCCATGTCGATGCCTATGCATGGGTGTACAGTTTGTGCACTGTGTGTGTTCTCTAAACTCGCTATGCAGCTCACACTCTTTTATTGTGTTTCAGTTTTATCAGGAAATCTTCGAAGGGCCATTTCTGACGAAAACGGGAGAGTATTACAAACAGGAAGCTTCCAATTTACTGCAAGAGTCCAACTGCTCACAGTATATGGAAAAGGTAAGATGGCTGTAGGTAGCCCAACTCATAGAGATCCATACAGCTATATAAAATACAGGATCTCTATGGTCTAACTGCTCACAGTAGCCTTTATGGAAAAGGTAAGATGGCTGCTGGACAGGACATGTATTGCTGTTCACTCCCCTCCCTTGTTAACTGCTGCTCTCTGTGGCTGAGCATAATAAGCTACACCCTGGTCATTTAGAAATCAAATTACTCCTGTTTCAACCCTCTTAATGTTATTTCTTTGACTTTTTGTGCATATAATCCAAGGGCCTTAGAGCAGTCTGTTGTGACCCTAAGGAATGCATATGTTACATCAGAAAGATGCTCGAGGCAATCCGTTGAGGCTAGGCTTTTAGAAAATATTGATTTGGTTCATGTGATTTGCCATGGCTGCTAATTGGTTTCGAGTATTGTTGCTGTGCATTTATCGTGTTGTTGGTGTTATACTATTGGAGGCCTCAGTGACTCTCCGAGGAGACTCACTACCAGCTGTGGCACCATCAGGTGTGTGTGTTTATGAAAATGTGTTATAATTCCAATGAAGGGGTTAAATCCTCCATCGTAAGGCTCCTTAGTTGCGGGGCCCGAGTGGAAGCCCTCCACCCCTGCCCTTACGCCAGACAGTGTTGAGATTGTGTGGGCGGTCTTGTGGATGTGCTGACTTAAGAGTTGAGTCTGTGTATTTCTGTCTGACTGACTGTAGCGCAGAAAGGTAACAGACAGTCCCCTACATTAGCTAGCTCACATCATGGCTGCCTTCAGGTGCGTCTGCGATGGCACCCTATTTCCTATATTGTACACTACTTATGGGCTGTAGTCTGGTCAAAAGTCGTGCACTATATAGGGAGTAGGGTTCCATTTGGGACTCTGTTCACAAGTGGACCTGTAAATCATTGACAATGATAAGATTAATGTGATCGCCATTTAACAAGGATAACCACAACACTGGCTTCAAAAGGCATGGTGGCCAGTCTACAGTGTATAGGAGCATCTGTCCATCTGTTGTTGTGCTGTGTGGTGGTGACTGAAATCTCTGTATATGGGATATGCTTGCTGGCGGCATTAGCGCTGATTTTATGATGTGGTATTTTTCCCCCCACACAGTCACTTATCCCAGTATAGATCTTTCCAGGTTTGGGGTAAAATTCATTCAATTCAGAAAGTAAACCAAATTTCAATTCCACATTCTTTGATTAATTGAAAGGCATTGAAGGGAATTGGAATTTCAGTGTACCTCCTGAAATGACTGGAATTGAAATGGAATTGACCCCAACCCTGGTGCTTTCTGTTCACCTCCCTATCATTGCATTAAGTAGACAGTGCTGCAGGTTAGATTGTAGTGGGTTATTGGCTTTCGGCCCTATTGGGGTTGGGCCATTTAGCGACTTTGAAATTAGCATAATTAACCATATTAAACCAATGAATCAATGAATCCATTGTGTTCTCTTTCTTCCCTGGCTCCACTTAGGTTTTAGGAAGGTTGAAAGATGAGGAGGTGCGATGTCGGAAGTACCTGCACCCCAGCTCATACGCCAAAGTCATCCATGAATGCCAGCAGAGGATGGTGGCGGACCACCTGCAGTTTCTCCACGGGGAGTGTCAGAATATCATCCGCCAGGAGAAGAGAGACGGTCAGTCTGGTTACAGGAGTGACGGTCAGTTTGTTTGTTACTAATAGATACAGGGGCTGGCTTAGAACGTCTGTTTCTCTAGTTAGATGGTAATTCTGTATTTAGATGGTCAATCAGTAAGTTAGATGGTCAGGGTGCCAGGGGCTGGCTTAGAGCCAGTCTTAATTAAGCACAGGTCATCCTTCCATTGGCGATCAAGCAGGCTGTATTTGAGATCCTGAGTGTAGTGGGATCCTGAGTGGCGCAGCCGTTTAAGGCACTGCATCGTGCCTGAGGCGTCACTACAGACCTGGGTTCGATCCCGGGCTGTATCTCAACCGGCTGTGATCGGGAGTCACATAGGGTTGCGCACAATTGGCCCAACGTCATCCGGGTTAGGGGAGGGTTTGGCTGGGGTAGTCCGTCATTGTAAATAAGAATTTGTTCTTAACTGACTTGCCTAGTTAAATAAAGGTTAAATAAAATATAACTTGAGCTGGCTGAATCCCATATGGTTCATTAACTGACTCCCATATGTTACTGGCCATTGGATATACAGTGCATTCGGAAAGTATTCAGACCCATTGACTTTTTACACATTTTGTTACGTTAGTCTTATTCTCAAATTGTTGAAATATGTGTTTTTCCTCATCAGTCTACTCACAATACCCCTTAATGACAAAGTGAAAACAGGTTTAGACATTTTTGCAAATGTATTCAAAATAAAAAATGGATACTTTATTTACATAGGCATTCAGACCCTTTGCTATGAGCCTCGAAATTCAGCTCAGGTGCATCATGTTTATGAGTAATCGGTGACCCAAAGGTCAGTCAGACAAAGCTCCAGAGTTCCTCTGTTGAGATGGGAGAACCTTCCAGAAGAACAACCTTCTCTGCAGCACAGGCCTTTATGGTAGTGGCCAGACGGAGGCCACTCCTGAGTAAAAGGCACCTGACAGCCTGCTTGGAGTTTGCCAAAAGGCACCTAAAAGACTCTCAGACCATAAGAAACAAGATTCTCTAGTCTGATGAAATAAAGATTGAACTCTTTGGCCTGAAAGACATGCGTCACGGCTGGAGGAAACCTGGCACCATACCTACGGTGCAGCGTGATGGTGGCAGCATCATGCTGTGGGGATGTTTTTCAGAGGCAGGGACTGGAAGTCTAGTCAGGATCGAGATAAAGATGAACAGAGCAAAGTACAGAGAGATCAATGATGAAAATCTGCTCCATTGCGCTCAGGACCTCAGACTGGGGCTAAGGTTCCCCTTCCAACAGGACAACCTTCCTAAGCACGCAGCCAAGACAACGTAGGAGTGGCTTTGGAACAAGTCTCTGACTGTCCTTGAGTGGTCCAGCCAGAGCCCGGACTTGAACCCGATCAAACATCTCTTGAAAGACCTGAAAATAGCTGTGCAGCGACACTCCCTATCCAACCCCACAGAGCTTGACAGGATCTGCAAAGAATGGAAGAAACTCCCCAAATTCATGTGTGCTTGTAGCGTCCTACCCAAGATTACTCGAGGCTGTGATCGCTGCCAAAGGTGCTTCAACAATTTACTGACTAAAGGGTCTGACTGTGTGATATTTCATGTATTTTTTATTTTTTATAAATGTGCAAAAAAAATCCCAAAACCTGTTTATTCTTTGTCATTATGGGGTATTGTGTGTAGATTTGAGGGGAAAAAACCCATTGTAATACATTTTAGAATAAGGCTGTAAGGTAACAAAATGTGGAAAAAGTCAAGGGGTCTGAATACTTTCTGAATGCACTGTAGCTATCAGATTTCAAACTGAACAGAGAACCTCCATCTGTGACTGACTAAAGATCTCCACAGGTTTCGCGCAAGGTGCTTGAAGTACTTGAATTTGGCACTCGAGAAAATATATTGTATTCCAAATTGTTTTGCTTGAAAATGACTTGAATTAAAATGAGAGGAGAACAGAAAATAAAGTGTTAATATGAAAAATATTTGAAAAATGTATAGGTCTTGAAAATGAATTTTCAGGCAGACTACCTACATAATTCACTTCTGATGTCCTTGCAGAAGCCACAAACCGAGAGCTAATTGACATTGGAACATGTTCCTTACACAGTATCCACAATGCGTTTCAAAATGTATTTGGCTCCATAGGGACATAGAGGGCACTTTAAGTGCTTTCTATAGACTGACGCACGACGTCCCTGCAAGACGAGATGATTTTGTGACAACCACAGGCTCCTCAGTTTTCCCCCAAAAGTTTTGTGGACACCTATAGGTACAAAAAAAACAGAGGTTGTAACTAAAGCCTTAGAGGGTTTGCCAAACCTAATAAAATCCTACAGAACACTGGCATGCATTACATTCACAACTGTAAAGGAAGCAATAGCAGGGAAACTTCACCCAGCAAAACATATTATTTTCATATTTGTAGCCAAACGCATTCAAGGGTACATACATTCCCATTCCTGGCAGCAGACTGGGCAGAACTATTGACTAATGTCATGAGCAGAGTCCTGAAAAGAGGTGACAGACACATTTACAACCCCCCTGAAACTTTTAAAATACACTGTGACAGAGGATGATGCTGTGGGTCCCTTCCAAAGATGACATTGGGTTTTCAACCTGTAAGGTGCTAAAAAAAAAGGCGGCTAGCAAAGTGAGTGAGAGGAGGATTTCTGAGTTTCAGAGTGACAAAAAGAAGTACCTCCTTGAGGAAGTTGATGCTAAAAACCCCATCACTCCAGTTTTGTGAGACAGGCTGTTTGTCTTGACCCACAACAGATGGCAAGGAATCCTGCAGCTTGTGAGTGCAAATTCAAAAGTCCTCTCAAGCTTACGTAATTAAATTGAAGCATGCCCAGTGGCAGTTGGAGTGCTTCATATCGCAGGAAGTTTTGAAACATCACTCCGTTTAGTGAGTAGGATCCGCCGAGGACTGCTCTGAGCACCTTTTTAGAGCGTCTGAAGGGTAAGGAGAACTACAGAGACCTGTGGCAAGCAACTCAAATTGTCCTTCTGCTCTCCCACTGACAGACCTTGGTAGACAGGGGGTAGTCAGTCAACTCCGCTCTCACTGTTGTAAACAAAAAGGAGCAGCCCTACACAGCACAGAGACCGGTGTATGATGCTGTAGAGAATGCAGTAGGACTGAAAAAGTCAACATAACGCACCAAGGATATCCTCCTGCAAGTCTGCAAGGCAGAAATATCAAGACTACCTGGATGCACAGCATGACCACAGGAAGGCAGAGAAAATACAATTGGTAGACAATGAGGACCTCAAATAAAAACAGATTCCTGGAAAAGGACATGGAACTCTTGCAGAGGCAGACCTCCTCAATGTCCAGCGAATGCAGTATCACGTTCAACAGCTTCAGAAGATCAATAGAAGATAAAAAGGCTGAGCTTGGACTGTTGTGAGCACATCACTCACACTAACTCAGTCACTCACTCTCTTCAATATACACTGAACAAAAATATAAACGCAATGTAAAGTGTTGGTCCCATGTTTCATGAGATTAAATAAAAGATTCGAGAACATTTCCATACGCACAAAAAAATTATTGTTGTGCACAAATTTGTTTACATCCCTGTGAGTGAGCATTTCTCCTTTGCTAAGATAACCCATCGACCTGAAAGGTGTGGCATATCAAGAAGCTTATTAAATAGCATGATCATTACACAGGTGTACCTTGTGCTGGGGGCAATAAAAGGCCACTAAAATGTGCAGTTTTATCACACAAGATAATGCCACAGATGTCTCAAGTTTTGAGGGAGCTTGCATTTGGCATGCTGACTGCAGGAATGCCCACCAGAGCTGTTGCCAGAGAATGTAATATTAATTTCTCTACCTTAAGCCACCTCCGTCGTTTTAGAGAGTTTGGCAGTACGTCTAACCGGCCTCACAACCTCAGACCACATGTATGAGGTTGTGTGGGCGAGCAGTTTTCTGATGTCAACATTGTGAACAGAGTGTCCCGTGGTGGTGGTGGGGTTATGGTATAGGCAGGCATAAGCTACAGACAACGAACACAATTGCATTTTATCAATGGCAATTTCAATGTACAGAGATACCTTGACGAGATCCTGAGGCCCATTGTCGTGCCATTCGTCCGCCGCCATCACCTTATGTTTCAGCATGATAATGCACAGCCCTATGTCGCAAGGATCGGTACACACTTCCCGTAAGCTGAAAATGTCCCACTTCCTCCATGGCCTGCATACTCGCCAGACATTGAGGATGAATGGGATGCTTTGGACGTGTACGACTGCGTGTTCCAGTTCCCGCCAATATCCAGCAACTTGAAGCCGTTGAAGAGGAGTGGGACAACATTCCACAGGCTACAATCAACAGCCTGATCAACTCTACGTGAAGGAGATGTGCTGTACTGCATGAGGCAAATGGTGGTCACACCAGATAATGACTGATTTTAAAGGTATCTGTGACCAACATATGCATATCTGTATTCCCAGTCATGTGATATCCATAGATTAGAGCCTCATTCATTCATTTACTGATTTCCTTATATGAACTGAACCTCAGTAAAATCTTTGAAATTGCTGCATTTATTTTGTTGTTCAGTGTAATTCAATTAACTTTATTGACATGGAAATGTTTTAGATTGTTGTTGAAATTAAATGGAATGTTTTCAGAGAGACAAAGGTCCTGTCTACCACTCTGAATGATGTATCAGGTGAGCTGTGATGTTGATCTTTGCGGTGTACACACTATGTTACATGTGTGCTATGCCCAAGGATGTGCTTTTTATTATTAACTGGGTGGTTTGAGCCATGAATGCTGATTGGCTGAAAGCCGTTGTATATCAGACCGTATACCACGGGTATGACAAAGCATGTATTTTTTACTGCTCTAATTACATTGGTAACCAGTTTATAATAGCAATAAGGCGCCTCGGTGGTTTGTGATATATGTCTACGGGTCGCGATATGTCGCGCAGAACAGCCCTTAGCAGTGAAAAATCGGCCATATACCAGACCTCCTCAAGCCTTATTGCTTAATTAGACAAAAGGTAGCTAGTTTTCTCACCTTCATCTACCATTTGCTTTCAAAGTCTTTATTTCAACCATTATCACTATTAGCTAAACACATTCCGTATTCTCATCTCTCTGATATATTGTTCAGACTGCCATCTGTTATATACCATTTCAATAATGCATCTAAATCCATCTCTCTCTCTCTCATATTAAATTAACTTTATTGACATGCATTTTTTTTTAGATTGTTGTAGAAAATGGTTCAACATGAAACATTTTGGTCTGTAACCTAAAATTAAAGGTTGTTTTATTGTCATTGAGTTTGTTTTACACAATCATGTTGATCTCACTGACTGATCCATAGCTCCATTTATGAATTTGAATTCACCAGAAACAGGTTGTTGTGACTTCAAAGATTATTGTGGCTACACTTTTTAAAATCAAGTCAAAGTTCATTTGTCACATGTACAACATGTGTAGGTAGACCTTACCATGACATGCTTGCTTCCAAGCCCTTAACCAACAGTGTAGTTCAAGAAAGAGTTAAGCATATTGTGATATCAATTAAACAATATTACATCAAATGAACACAATTGCATAGTTACTACACTATTTAGTAGCTATTAAGTAGTAGATTCCCAAATTCCCTATAGTAATACAATACGGCCATTGAGCTGGAATTGTGTAGTAATGCGAATAGGAAATGTTTTCACCAGTAGGCACGTCCCAAAACTGCTCATCACTTCTCAAATTACAACGTCATCACTACTGACGTACCACTCAAGTATGTAGTAATTAAGTATTGAAAGACGTGTTATTGGGTACGACTGAGGTAGTGATGAATAAAACACCTATATGTTAGGAAATATTACAAGTGGATGGTCCTTGAAAATAAATATTAGTGCTTGAAAATGTACTTGAAAGTCCTCGAATTGGTCTGTCTGTACGAACCCTGTCTCTATGACTGACTCTCCCCTGGCGCCGTCTGTCTCTGCCTTCCTTCTGGTCTCGCTCTCCCCTCCCCTACAGACATGGCTAACATGTACACCCTGCTGAGAGCCGTGTCCAGCGGCTTACCCCACATGATCCAGGAGCTCCAGATCCATATCCACGACGAGGGCCTCCGGGCCACCAGTAACCTCTCTCAGGAAAACGTACGTTTGTCTTTGTGTATCACTATACGTTGTCATTGTACGTTATCTGATTGTCATCATTGTAAATGTACAGCAGCACCCTGCTAATCCTTTTGTCTAAATGTATTGTTTTTGGACTTCAAACACTACATTGTTGCTGTGCATTATTAGTATGTATTATCAGTAGGCCTATGCATTATCAGATTACCATTATCACAAAGATAATATTCACAACTCACTACTAATTCTCCTGTTGTGTTGTTACCTCCTCAGATGCCAACCCTGTTTGTGGAGTCCGTGTTAGAGGTTCACAGTAAATTTGTTCAGCTCATTAACACAGTCCTGAATGGGGATCAGCACTTCATGAGCGCACTTGATAAGGTATTAATGTTGTGACTCCCTGGCTGGCAGGCTTAGAGGGGAAATCAGAATCTGGACACTAGGGACAGGTCAAGCCAGTAGGTGGCGCCAGTGAGTGGTGTTTGTGTTCACTATGGAATGTGGCTCCATATTGTTTCTCACAAGATTGTTCCTAAGGATTTTCATAAATTAAAACATAACTTTTAACTGTATTTATTAGTTGATGTCTTAAGCTGTGGATGTACTGAAACTGATGGGGGGGGGAATTACTGGTTTGTTTGATCCTCCCCAGGCTTTGACTTCAGTGGTTAACTACAGGGAGCCCAAATCCATCTGCAAAGCACCTGAACTGGTGAGTGTGAGACTCATTCATGACACCTGAGGTTAGGAAATGTGTGAGGGTATCAGATAAGGCCATAGTGATAAACTAAGTAAAAACCCTGTACACAGCAGTTCGTCTAGATCTCTACTACTTTATCTGTGGGTTTTTTCAACATTTGTTTTGAGGACCATGGTTATGTCTGACCTTGTGTTGTTTTTCCCTTTACCCATGTAGCTCGCTAAGTATTGTGACAATCTGCTGAAGAAGTCTGCAAAGGGAATGACAGAGAATGAGGTGGAGGACAAGCTGACTAGCTTCATCACCGTGTTCAAGTACATAGACGACAAGGACGTTTTTCAAAAGGTAGCCGATTGACCGGCATTAGCGTTATTACTCTCATTATCTAAAATGACCAGCGATATTGACAGCTAGTATGGCTGCTTTTTTATTCCTTCCAGACTGAATTTGGAATTCGCTAAAGAGCATTATCTAAAAATGTTTAAAAAAGTTTTTGGAGACTGAGATGTTGAATTGATGTCTTATGTTTTCTTCTTAACCATGTTGATGACTCACTCTCTTGCCCCCCCTCTCTCTTTCACTCTCTCTCCCACTCTGTCGCTTCTTTCTCTTTTGTACAGTTTTATGCAAGAATGTTAGCAAAGAGGTTAATACATGGGTTGTCCTTGTCCATGGACTCCGAGGAAGCCATGATCAACAAACTAAAGGTGAAGTAAGACTCCTTTCAACTTTAGCATGTGCAATTCAAGGTCTCTTATGCCTAAAGTAAGCATTTTCTAAACCAGAATGGCCCATATGGCAGGAGTATATCTCTTGTTTCTGTAGCATGAGGCAGAATGATGTGCAGGTACACCCTCTGGATACAACGCTATCAATGCCATTTATTAATGCCATAACTGAGCATCACTCTAAACTGTCAGTCTTTCCCTTTCATCTAGTATTCCACAGAACTTTCAAACGAAGCCCTGCAGCATGTGCTTCTAAATGTCTTATAGCTGTGTGACTCCACTGTACTCTAATGCGTCTGTCGCGTGTGATATTTGGCCGTAATGATGGACTTGTTTATTGTAGTGTTTGTACTGGTGCATGTCTTTCAGTCATTCATACATACATACACACACACACACATTCTCTCCCCCCACTACAGCAAGCATGCGGCTACGAGTTCACGAGCAAGCTCCACAGAATGTACACGGACATGAGCGTCAGCGCAGACCTGAATAACAAATTCAACAACTTCATCAAGACCCAGGAATCACCGGTTGACCTGGGAATCAGCTTCCAGATCTATGTATTACAGGTGAGAGGGGTTTAGAAGTCTCACATCAATTCATATATTTTTTGTCTTCAAATGTGTATAGTGCAGTTAGGGTAAGAAACAACATTAAAACAATAACAACCATACAACATGACATAGACATATACATTTTTTGTCCATTAAAATAACATCAAATTGATCAGAAATACAGTGTAGACAATGTTAAAGTTTTAAATGACTATTGTAGCTGGAAACGGCTGATTTTTAATGGAATATCTACATAGGCGTACAGAGGCCCATTATCAGCAACCATCACTCCTGTGTTCCAATGACACGTTGTGTTAGCTAATCCAAGTTTATTATTTTAAAAGGATAATTGATCATTAGAAAACCCAAATGCAACTGTAGTGCTGATTATAGAAGCAATAAAACTGTCCTTCTTTAGACTAGTTGAGTATCTGGAACATCAGCATCTGTGGGTTCGATTACAGGCTCAAAATGGCCAAAAACAAAGACCTTTCTTCTGATACTCGTCAGTCTATTCTTGTTCTGAGAAATGAAGGCTATTCCATGCGAGAAATTGCCAAGAAATCTTGTACAACCCTGTGTACTACTCCCTTCACCAAACAACTGTCTCTAACCAGAATAGAAAAAGGAGTGGGAGACCCTGGTGCACAACTGAGCAAGAGGACAAGTACATTAGGAGACGCCTCAAAACTCAGAAGTCCTCAACTGGCAACTTCATTAAATATTACCCGTCTCGACATCAACAGTGAAGAGGCGACTCTGGGATGCTGGCCTTCTAGGCAGAGTTCCTCTGTCCAGTGTCTGTGTTCCCCATCTTAATCTTTTATTTTTATTGGCCAGTCTGAGATATGGCTTTTTCTTTGCAACTGCCTAGAAGGCCAGCATCCTGGAGTCACCTCTTCACTGTTGACATTGAGACTGGTGTTTAGTGGGTACTATTTAATGAAGCTGCCAGTTGAGGACTTGTGAGGCAGTTTTCAGCTGTGCTAACATAATAGCAAAAGGGTTTTCAAATGTTCAATTAGCTTTTTAAAATAATAAACTTGGATTAGCTAGCACAGCGTGCCATTGGAACACAGGAGTGATGGTTGCTGATAACGGGCCTCTGTAGATATTCCATTAAATATCAGCCGTTTCCAACTACAATAGTCATTTACAACATTAACAATGTCTACACTGTATTTCTGATCAATTTGATGTTATTTTAATGGACAACAAATGTACTTTTCTTTCAGAAAAAAGGACATTTCTAAGTGACCCCAAACTTTTGAATGGTAGTATATATGATGGACAGCAAAGATATCAGTTAGTCATAAAATAGGAGCAATCATGTGCAAATGTGCAGTCGTCACCCATATTAATAGATATACCTTACTTTATGTGCAGGTTATGCAGGTTGATAGCTCAGCCATATTAATAGATAGACATTACTTTATGCGCAGGTTATGCAGGTTGATAGCTCAGCCATATTAATAGATAGACGTTACTTTATGTGCAAGTTAAGCAGGTTGATAGCTCAGCCATATTAATAGATAGACATTACTTTATGTGCAGGTTAAGCAGGTTGATAGCTCAGCCATATTAATAGATAGACATTACTTTATGCGCAGGTTATGCAGGTTGATAGCTCAGCCATATTAATAGATAGACGTTACTTTATGTGCAAGTTAAGCAGGTTGATAGCTCAGCCATATTAATAGATAGACATTACTTTATGCGCAGGTTATGCAGGTTGATAGCTCAGCCATATTAATAGATAGACATTACTTTATGTGCAAGTTAAGCAGGTTGATAGCTCAGCCATATTAATAGATAGACATTACTTTATGTGCAGGTTATGCAGGTTGATAGCTCAGCCATATTAATAGATAGACGTTACTTTATGTGCAAGTTAAGCAGGTTGATAGCTCAGCCATATTAATAGATAGACATTACTTTATGTGCAGGTTAAGCAGGTTGATAGCTCAGCCATATTAATAGATAGACATTACTTTATGTGCAGGTTAAGCAGGTTGATAGCTCAGCCATATTAATAGATAGACATTACTTGATGTGCAGGTTAAGCAGGTTGATAGCTCAGCCATATTAATAGATAGACATTACTTTATGTGCAGGTTAAGCAGGTTGATAGCTCAGCCATATTAATAGATAGACATTACTTTATGTGCAGGTTAAGCAGGTTGATAGCTCAGCCATATTAATAGATAGACATTACTTTATGTGCAGGTTAAGCAGGTTGATAGCTCAGCCATATTAATAGATATACATTACTTTATGTGCAGGTTAAGCAGGTTGATAGCTCAGCCATATTAATAGATAGACATTACTTTATGTGCAGGTTAAGCAGGTTGATAGCTCAGCCATATTAATAGATAGACATTACTTTATGTGCAGGTTAAGCAGGTTGATAGCTCAGCCATATTAATAGATAGACATTACTTTATGTGCAGGTTAAGCAGGTTGATAGCTCAGCCATATTAATAGATAGACATTACTTTATGTGCAGGTTAAGCAGGTTGATAGCTCAGCCATATTAATAGATAGACATTACTTTATGTGCAGGTTAAGCAGGTTGATAGCTCAGCCATATTAATAGATAGACATTACTTTATGTGCAGGTTAAGCAGGTTGATAGCTCAGCCATATTAATAGATAGACATTACTTTATGTGCAGGTTAAGCAGGTTGATAGCTCAGCCATATTAATAGATAGACATTACTTTATGTGCAGGTTAAGCAGGTTGATAGCTCAGCCGTACTAATAGATAGACTTTACTTTATGTGCAGGTTAAGCAGGTTGATAGCTCAGCCGTACTAATAGATAGACTTTACTTTATGTGCAGGTTAAGCAGGTTGATAGCATAAGAGAAAACGACACCCATCAAAGAAGTATCCAATGTATTGTTTTCCCATAATAAAGGTTGTTGACACTGGAGTGAAATCGGGTAATTGGGTAATTTTGTGTGGTTTTGTAGATAGTTTGAAGGTTAGGCACCTTCAGGCAGGTTTGCTGTGAGAACCTCAATGACAATGGTGGTGGAGATGTCTCACTGTGTGTGTTGTCTCGTTGCAGGCAGGAGCCTGGCCCCTCACACACATCTCTTCCTCCCCCTTTGCCATCCCACAGGAGCTGGAGAAGAGTGTACAGATGGTGAGTAGTGGTTCAGGAGACTTAGATGTGGTTGTTTGGAGAGGGCATGCCCATAGAAATAAAACCTTATTTCTGTGATTGCCCCAAGATTACACATAGCTATTCAACAAAACTGCATATCTTAATCTTATGTAATTCTAACATGATTATGTTTTTCTCTACAGTTTGAGTTGTTCTATAATCAGCACTTCAGTGGGAGGAAGTTGACTTGGCTGCACTATCTCTGCACAGGTATGTATGCGTGCTCGCACACACACACACGGCAGGTGATCGTAGTATAGAAAACCCAGTGCAAATTATGTGGAATTTTTTGTCAGCAGCAGTACTTTATTTTTCACTGAAACTGCTACTATATGAAGGTCCACTTGCTACTAGCTGAAATCACATCCATAGCTCGACAGAAGTAACGGGATGATTATTAAATCGTCTAAAATGGATTATGTCTGTATGCTCTGAAGTGTTTTATCCCAAATCATAGTGACACTATTACATGTTAGTGGAGAGGCTCTGATTCTAACTAACACTGAGCTGCACTTGGCACTACTACTGCACAATCCATGAAATCCCACAGCGTGGGGTAGCTCCCTCAAACTCCCTGTGATAACTCCCCCAAAGTTTACAACAGCATACATACTTCAGGTGCAATCCTGACACTGACACTGCAGTTAACACATTGGAATTAAATCCCTGTGTGCGTTTACAAGAATACCCAGTGAACACATTAGGATTGGGGATTACTTTAGTCTGATTTCTTCTTGGTTTTGCTTACACTTGAGAGCAGTTTTTTTTATATACAAATACAAACCTGTTATCAATAGGTGGTGTGGCGAATAAGATGGTGGTACAGCATTGGTGTGGTGGTGATGATGATGATTGGCTCCCTTCTCTCTTTAGGTGAGGTGAAGATGAACTATCTCTCCAAGCCCTATGTTGCCATGGTGACCACCTACCAGATGGCGGTGCTGCTGGCCTTCAACAACAGTGAGACGGTGTGTTACGAAACCAACATGTTTAGTGGAAATGGACTGTCTTAACTGTACCTTAAGCACTTAACTACCCCAATATCCTAACAGGTGGAAAAGGACTGTGTTAACTGTGCCCTAAGCACTTCAATTACTGTGCCCTAAGCACCGAACTAGTTCAATAACTGTGCCCTAAGCACTGAACTAGTTCAATAACTGTGCCCTAGGCACTGCACTTGTCAATAACTGTCCTAAGCACTGAACTAGTTCAATAACTGTGTCCTAAGCACTGAACTAGCTCAATAACCGTGCCCTAGGCACTGCACTTGTCAATAACTGTCCTAAGCACTGAACTAGCTCAATAACTGTGCCCTAAGCACTGAACTAGTTCAATAACTGTGCCCTAAGCACTGAACTAGCTCAATAACCGTGCCCTAGGCACTGAACTTGTCAATAACTGCCCTAAGCACTGAACTAGCTCAATAACTGTGCCCTAAGCACTGAACTAGCTCAATAACTCTGCCCTAGGCACTGAACTTGTCAATAACTGCCCTAAGCACTGAACTAGCTCAATAACTGTGCCCTAAGCACTGAACTAGCTCAATAACTGTGCCCTAAGCACTGAACTAGTTCAATAACTGTGCCCTTAAGCACTGAACGAGGTCTGTATCATATCCAAACAGGTGGGCTACAAGGAGCTCCAAGACTCCACCCAGATGAATGAGAAGGAGCTTCAGAAGACCATCAAGTCTCTGCTGGACGTCAAGATGCTTAACCACGACTCTCAAAAGGTCAGGGGTCAGATATCAGCAACCACAGAATCACCCGGAGACCCAGAGTCAGCAGTGTCTTCTTTAGTGGTTAGATGGATTTAAAAGTAGCTCATCTTGGCATTTTTATTATTTCTCATGGTGGATACTATGTATGTAACTATTTTCTTGTCTTCAGGAGGAAATCGACACTGAGTCCACATTTTCACTAAATATGAGTTTCACCAGTAAAAGAACAAAGTTCAAGATCACAACGTCAATGCAGAAAGACACACCACAGGTACATTACCCTACTGCACTGAGAGCTCAGACTGTATCCATCCAACAATGCAAACACCTATTCTCTGAAAGTGTCTGCCTCTGTTTAAACGTGTGTGTGTTTCTTCGACCTTGCAGGAGATGGAGCAGACGAGGAGTGCAGTGGACGAGGACCGCAAAATGTATTTACAAGCTGCTATAGTGAGAATCATGAAGGCACGCAAAGTGCTCAGACACAACGCCCTCATACAGGAGGTGAGTTCAACTCCTGTCATATTCCACAAACCCATGTAGAAATAGCAAACTATTTCACCCCAGGTCTGTACTGTACATATACATGGTGCTGAGAGGGAGAGATATCAAGGCTACAGGTTGAAGCAATGTGTGTGAATGGTACAGGCAAGTTACTGTTCAGATACAATACCTGCTAGTCCTGAGAGACCGGTTGAAACAAGGGAATGGAGAGATCCAAGGGTTTTCCTGAGGACAGAGCTATCACCTGACCAGTCGGACTACATCCTCCCTGGTTCAGGTCTCAAGTCTAGCCCCTGGCTCTCTTCCTCCTGTGTTGATGTTCTGGTGTGTTGTGTCAGGGAGGTAAATTCCTTCCTTGATGGGGAGATCTCTGAGGCCAGGACAGAACAGAGTGATGTCAGGAATGAGTGTCTCCCCTCTGGAATGATCTTCGAACATGCCTGGGGACTAGGAGAAGGCTGCAACACCTTTCTTTCTGCTGTCATCATCTATCTCACTCACTCACATACAGTGCCTTGTGAAAGTATTCGGCCCCCTTGAACTTTGCGACCTTTTGCCACATTTCAGGCTTCAAACATAAAGATATAAAACTGTATTTTTTTTGTGAAGAATCAACAACAAGTGGGACACAATCATGAAGTGGAACGACATTTATTGGATATTTAAAACTTTTTTAACAAATCAAAAACTGAAAAATTGGGCGTGCAAAATTATTCAGCCCCCTTAAGTTAATACTTTGTAGCGCCACCTTTTGCTGCGATTACAGCTGTAAGTCGCTTGGGGTATGTCTCTATCAGTTTTGCACCGAGAGACTGAATTTTTTTCCCATTCCTCCTTGCAAAACAGCTCGAGCTCAGTGAGGTTGGATGGAGAGCATTTGTGAACAGCAGTTTTCAGTTCTTTCCACAGATTCTCGATTGGATTCAGGTCTGGACTTTGACTTGGCCATTCTAACACCTGGATATGTTTATTTTTGAACCATTCCATTGTAGATTTTGCTTTATGTTTTGGATCATTGTCTTGTTGGAAGACAAATCTCCGTCCCAGTCTCAGGTCTTTTGCAGACTCCATCAGGTTTTCTTCCAGAATGGTCCTGTATTTGGCTCCATCCATCTTCCCATCAATTTTAACCATCTTCCCTGTCCCTGCTGAAGAAAAGCAGGCCCAAACCATGATGCTGCCACCACCATGTTTGACAGTGGGGATGGTGTGTTCAGGGTGATGACTGTGTTGCTTTTACGCCAAACATAACTTTTTGCATTGTTGCCAAAAAGTTCAATTTTGGTTTCATCTGACCAGAGCACCTTCTTCCACATGTTTGGTGTGTCTCCCAGGTGGCTTGTGGCAAACTTTAAACACTTTTTATGGATATCTTTAAGAAATGGCTTTCTTCTTGCCACTCTTCCATAAAGGCCAGATTTGTGCAATATACGACTGATTGTTGTCCTATGGACAGAGTCTCCCATCTCAGCCTTAGTTCTCTGCAGTTCATCCTGAGTTATCATGGGCCTCTTGGCTGCATCTCTGATCAGTCTTCTCCTTGTATGAGCTGAAAGTTTAGAGGGACGGCCAGGTCTTGATAGATTTGCAGTGGTCTGATACTCCTTCCATTTCAATATTATCGCTTGCACAGTGCTCCTTGGGATGTTTAAAGCTTGGGAAATCTTTTTGTATCCAAATCCGGCTTTAAACTTCTTCACAACAGTATCTCGGACCTGCCTGGTGTGTTCCTTGTTCTTCATGATGCTCTCTGCGCTTTTAACGGACCTCTGAGACTATCACAGTGCAGGTGCATTTATACGGAGACTTGATTACACACAGGTGGATTGTATTTATCTTCATTAGTCATTTAGGTCAACATTGGATCATTCAGAGATCCTCACTGAACTTCTGGAGAGAGTTTGCTGCACTGAAAGTAAAGGGGCTGAATAATTTTGCACGCCCAATTTTTCAGTTTTTGATTTGTTAAAAAAGTTTGAAATATCCAATAAATGTCGTTCCACTTCATGATTGTGTCCCACTTGTTGTTGATTCTTCACAAAAAAAGTACAGTTTTATACCTTTATGTTTGAAGCCTGAAATGTGGCAAAAGGTCGCAAAGTTCAAGGGGGCCGAATACTTTCGCAAGGCACTGTATATCCTGTCTCCCCAACAACACAACACACCTCCAACCACTATTTCCTTTTCCCACACTGTACTTTAATGGTTCAATATTTGTTATTTCTGTCAATGCAGAAAATTAGGACTGGATTAGTGGCGAACCCTCCCACCACATACACTCCCCTACATATACTCCAACATTTTGGATTTGAGATCAAATGTTTCATATGAGGTGACAGTACAGAATGTCACCTTGTATTTAAGGGTATTTTCGTTCATATCTGTTTTATCGTTTAGAAATTAAAGCACTATATATCTAGTCCCCCCATTTTGAAGGTGTCATAAGTATTTGGACAAATTCACTTATGTGTATTAAAGTAGTCAAAAGTGTAATGTTTGGTCCCATATTCCTAGCACACAATAGCTACATCAAGCTTGTGACTGTACAAACTTGTTGGATGTATTTGCAGTTTGTTTTGTTTTGGTTGTGTTCCGGATTATGTTGTGCCCAAATGGAAATGAGGAGAGCTTCCTGTCTAACAGAACACAGAGGGTGTTCTTTAATGGAAGCCTCTCCAACATAATCCAGGTAGAATCAGGCATTCCACAAGGCAGCTGTCAAGGTCCCTTTACTTTTTGCAATCTTTACTAATGACATGCTTTGAGTAAAGCCAGTGTGTCTATGTATGTGGATGACTCAACACTATACACGTCAGCTTCTACAGCAAGTGAAATCATTGCAACAGTTAACAAAGAGCTGCAGTTTCAGAATGGGTGACAAGAAATAGGTTAGTCCTAAATATTTCAAAAACTAAAAGCATTGTATTTTTTGACAAATCATTCACTAAACCCTAAACCTTAACAAAATATTCTAATGAATAATGTGGAAATTGAGCAAGTTGTGGTGACTAAACTGCTTGGAGTAACCCTGAATTGTAAATTGTCATGGTCAAAACATGTTGACACAACAGTAGCTAAGATGGGGAGATAATAAAGCACAGCTCTGCTGCCTTAACAACACTATCAACAAGGCAGGTCCTACATGCCCTAGTTTTTTCACACATAGACTACTGTCCAGTTATGTGGTCAGGTGCCACAAAGAGGGACTTACGAAAATTGCAATTGGCTCAGAACAGGGCAGCACGGCTGACCCTTAAATGTACTAAGAGAGCTAACATGAATATGTCAATCTCTCATGGCTCAAAGTAGAGGAGAGATTGACTTCATCACTACTTGTTTTTGTAATAAAGTGTTGACATGCTGAATGCACCGCGCTGTCTGTTTAAACTACTAGCACACAGCTCAGACACCCATTCATATCTCACAAGACATGCCACCAGAGGTCTCTTCACAATCCCCAAGTCCAGAACAGACTATGGGAGGCACACAGTACTGCATAGAGCCATGGCTACATGGAACTCTATTCCACCTCAGGTGCAAGCAGTATAATCAGATTTTTTTTAAATAGATAAATATTCACCTCATGGAACAGGGGGGACGGTGAAAAGACACACACACAGGCACATACACATGGATTTTTGTATTGTAGATACACTGTATATACAAAAGTATGTGGACACCCCTTCAAGTTAGTGGATTCGGCTATTTCAGCCACACCCGTTACTGATAGGAGTATAGAATCGAGCACACAGACATGCAATCACCATAGACAAACATTGTCAGTAGAATGGCCTTACAGAATAGTTCAGTGACTTTCAAAGTGACACCGTCATAGGATGCCACCTTTCCAACAAGTCAGTTAAACAAATTTCTGCCCTGCTAGAGCTGCCCTGGTCAACTGTAAGTGCTGTTATTGTGAAGTGGAAATGTCTAGAAGCAACAACAGCTCACTCGCTACGTGGTAGGCCACACAAGCTCACAAAACTGGACCGGCGAGTCCTGAAGCCCGTAAAAATCGTCTGTCCTCGGTTGCAACACTCACTACCGCGTTTCAAACTGCCTCTGGAAGCAACGTCAACTGTTCGTCGGGAGCTTCATGAAATAGGTTTCCATGGCTTAGCAGCCTCACACAAGCCTAAGATCTCTTGTGGCTGAATGGAAGAAAGTTCCCGCAGCAATGTTTTAACATCTAGTGGAAAGCCTTCCTAGAAGAGTGGAGGCTGTTATAGCAGCAAAGGGGAGACCAACTCCATATTAATGCCAATTATTTTGCATTGAGATGTTCGATGAGCAGGTGTCCACATACCTTTGGTCATGTAGTGTATGTGGTAGTAGATTAGTGGCCTGAGGGCACACAATGTGTTGTGAAAAGCGTTGTGAAATGTCATGTAATAACACTTTTTTTTCTTTCTCTATTGTATGTACTTTCCTAAATGTAGCTGAACCCCAGGAAGAGTAGCTCCTGCTTTGATATCAGCTAATGGGGATCCTTAATAAATATAAAGTCACTTTTTGTAAATATAAATAGAAAATGTTTCTGGACACTTATACAGTAATGTGGATGCTACCATGATTACGGATAATCAGGAATTGTGAGAAAGTTACAGTGGCACAAAGATCATACCCCCAAGACATGCTAACTTCTCACCATTACCAATAACGGGAGGTTAGCATTTTTGGGGGGGGTATGATATTTATACCTCTTAATCATCATTATTCACGATTCTACCAACAACAGAGTAACACGGGCAGTTAATTTCTCTCTTTCTGTCTGTCCATTTCTTCCCTCAGGTCATCAACCAGTCCAAAGCCAGATTTAACCCCAGTATCAGCATGATCAAGAAGTGCATTGAGGTGCTCATTGACAAGCAGTACATTGAGCGGAGCCAGAGCTCTGCAGACGAGTACAGCTATGTGGCATAATGGAGGAATAATGGCGTATAAGGCCCCCTACCCCAACCAACCGCAGGTTAAGCAAAGAACGACAGAGACCATTCTTCTTCATATATTTTTGGGCTGTTGCTGTCTCACGTGCTCCCGTAGGGAGGGAGGGATGAAGCAGGACTATGTGCCTCCATCTTGGAAACAAACAAAACAAGTCACCCCAGACAGCCACCGAAACACGACACCTTCTGACCCCCCCCCCCCTTCTGATTTTATGCTGTTTACATCACCCACCAGTGCCACGCACCGTTGCGTCAATGAAAATGCCTATAGCTATCCGTGTGCAAAGCTGATAATACATTTTTTGTTGACTTAACCGAAAACAAAGAAGAATGGAAAAAGAGCGAGTGAGCTGTGACATTGACGGAAATGTTGGAGACTAGACGTGGAAAACCATGCTTTCTTTTCTCACATTTACAGTTTTCTTTTTTTATGTATCGAAGTTAGAAAACAATATTGTAATAAAACCGGTATACTGATAATTGTATCTACTTTCAAATGTAAAGAACAAACAAATTGAGGTGACAAACATGGTCCTGCTGCTTGTCAAATAAATAAATAAAAACACTGAGGGATTTTGGGAAATATTTTAAAGGATTGTGTATGTGTTAGTGTAGCCTCTGCTTCCAGGCCTCGCTCATGTTGTGGTAGAGGCTAGTGTCAGTGTGATGAGAAACTTAGGGGATGAATGGAATGTCTATTTTCATTACAAAAGCCTACCTCTAGGTGGGGTGCAAGATGACCCATTGTTATGAATAATTATGGAGTTACACGTTGTTATGTAACTTACAATGCTGCATTCTTGTATTCCAATGATGTTGACTGCCTGTTTGTTCATGCATGAGACAAGACCAGGGTCCACTGGTTACAACACCTTATACCAACCAGGAGCTGTACAAAACTCTGCCCAGGATCAGTGAGAAGATCAACGGGCGTAATGTCTCAAGCATATTGGAGAAGGAATGCTAGGATCAGGTAACTCCTGTGCATTAAATCCTATTCATTATGATCTAAAAGACTAAACTGATCCTAGTTGAGCACACCTACTGTGAGATGCTTGATACATATAGGGCCAGGAGGCTGAGATTTGCTGGTCACTGTTTCAACCGTCCTGAGCAAGGCACAAGCAGTCATACTTTGGGTACCTTCTAATGGGCTCCAGAGTGGTGCAGCAGTCTAAGGCAGTGCATGTCAGTGCAAGAGGCATCCCTATATTCCCTGGTTCGAATCCAGGCCCTATCACGTCCGGCTTTGATTGGGAGTCCCATAGGGCGGCACACAATTGGCCCAGCGTCGTCCTGGTTTGGCCATGGTAGGCCGTCATTGTAAATAAGAATTTGTTCTTAACTGACTTGCCTAGTTAAATAAAATAAAAACTTATAATGAGACAAGACCTGGGAGATCACATGAAACATGCGTGGATAACATCTGCCGATACACTGGTCTGAGAACAACAGAGAACTATTGCATGACATCCCATAAGCAAGTAAGCACATTACTTTATATTAAGCTTACAACTCTATACAAGTATATGTACTTTCACATGATTTCACAGCCATGTAAATCCATAGATTAGGACCTAATGAATTTATTTGATTTGACTGATTTCCTTATACTGTAACTCAGTAAAATCATTGCTGCGTTTATATGTGTGTTCAGTATAAATATCACCCATTTGGAGAAATTCATTATGGATATATAGCTAATAGAATTGGATTTTGTATTCAGGAAGTCCAATGTTGTTTTTTTTCTCCCTTAAATCTGATGAATCAGCAGTGAGCTCTGTACTCCAGCACTTTGGATTTGAAATGATACAATGACTATGGGGTTGAAGTGCAGACTGTCAGCTTTAATTTGAGGGTATTTTCATCTATATCAGGTAATCCATTTACAAATTACAGCAATTTTTGGTCCCCCCTTTTTAGGGGACCAAAGGTATTGGGACAAATGAAATTACAGTGTGTATTAGAGTAGTAACTACATCAAGCTTGTGACTCTGAACATTTGTTGGATGCATTTGCTGTTTGTTTTGGTTGCGTTTCAGATAATTGTGTGCCCAATATAAATCAATGGTAAATAATGTACAGTATATTGTCATTTTGCCATACCTCTCTGTTGTTCATCCAAAGTGAAGGAGTACAGAGCCAAAACAACAACAACAGTTTCACTGTGCCAATACTTTTGGAGCTCACGGAATACTGCATACTGCAGGAGAGGTGAAATATTTACAGGAGCTTAAACAATTTGGGGAACACTTTATTTGACACCTAGCGTCATACCATGTTATGACACGGTCATATGTCATAATAGCTGACAACCTGTCATAAAATGGTTATAACACTGTCATGACGCATACAGTTGAAGTCAGATGTTTACACACACCTTAGCCAAATACATTTAAACTTAGTTTTCACAATTCCTGACATTTGATCCTTGTGAAAATTCCCAATTTTAGGTCAGTTAGGATCACCACTTTATTTTAAGAATTTGAAATGTCAGAATAATAGTAGAGAGAATTATTTATTTCAGCTTTTATTTCTTTCATCCCATTCCTAGTGGGTTAGAAGTTTACATACACTCCATTAGTATTTGGTAGCATTGCCTTTAAATTGTTTCACTTGGGTCAAACATTTTGGGTAGCCTTCCACAAGCTTCCCACAATAGGTCGGGTGAATTTTGGCCCGTTCCTCCTGACAGAGCTGGTGTAACTGAGTCAGGTTTGTAGGCCTCTTTGCTCGCACACGCTTTTTCAGTTCTGCCCACAAACGTTCTATAGGATTGAGGTCAGGGTTTGTGATGGCCACTCCAATACCTTGACTTTGTTGTCCTTAAGCCATTTTGCCACAACTTTGGAAGTATGCTTGGGGTCATTGTCCATTTGGAAGACCCATTTGCGACCAAGCTTTATCTTCCTGACTGATGTCTTGAGATGTTGCTTTAATATATTCACATAATTTTGCTCCCTCATGCTGCCATCTATTTTGTGAAGTGCACCAGTCCCTCCTGCAGCAAAGCACCCCCACAACATGGTGCTGCCACCCCCGTGCTTTCTGGTTGGGATGGTGTTCTTTGGCTTGCAAACCTCCCCCTTTTTCCTCCAAACATAACGATGGTAATTATGGCCAAACAGTTCTATTTTTGTTTCATCAGACCAGAGGTCTGGCTTTTTTATGGAGGTTTTGGAGCAGTGGCTTCTTCCTAGCTGAGCGGCCTTTCAGGTTATGTTGATATAGGACTCGTTTTACTGTGGATATAGATACTTTTGTAGCTGTTTCCTCCAGCATCTTCACAAGGTCCTTTGCTGCTGATCTGGGATTGATTTGCACTTTTCGCACCAAAGTACGTTAATCTCTAGAAGACAGAACGCTTCTCCTTCCTGAGCGGTATGACGGCTGCGTGGTCCCATGGTGTTTATACTTGCGTACTATTGTTTGTACAGATGAACGTGGTATCTTCAGGCGTTTGGAAATTGTTCCCAAGGATGAACCAGACTTGTGTAGGTCTAAAACATTTTTATGAGGTCTTGGCTGATGTATTTAGATTTTCCTAAGATGTCAAGCAGAGAGGCGTGAAGGTAGGCCTTGAAATACATCCACAGGTACACCTCCAATTGACTAAAATTATGTCAATTAGCTTATCGGAAGCTTCTAAAGCCATGACATAATTTTACGAAAGTTTCCAAGCTGTTTAAAGGCACAGTCAACTTAGTGTATGTGAACTTCTGACCCACTGGAATTGTGATACAGTGAATTGTAAGTGAAATAATCTGTCTGTAAACAATTGTTGGAATAATGTCTTGTGTCATGCACAAAGTAGATGTCCTAACCGACTTGCCAAAACTATAGTTTGTTATCAAGAAATTTGTGGAGTGGTAGAAAAATGAGTTTTAATGACTCCAACCTAAGTGTATGTAAACCTCCGACTTCAACTGTACACTACATGTAAGAAGTCCCCATCCTTTACGTTGTGGATGAATTATGAACAATTCTGAAAGTTTTTTTGTTAAAATATGAATGGATTTTAGGAGCCATAAGAGATCATTGTCTCCTATAAACTTTGAACAGTAAGTAGCCACGCCCCGAGTGAGGTCAGAGAGAGTGTCAGCCTGATGGAACCGGCCCTTTCGACCAGAGTGCATGAAAGGATTGGTAAAGAAATTAACATTTAGACCAGGAAAGATGGGGAGCTGCAGCTCACTTCTAATGTGGTTTGAACTCTGAACAACAGAGAAACACCTTTTGTACAATCAGGGCCTTACAAGCATGCCGCTGAAAAGTCGAACACCCTTCCTAAGGAGGGCTGGTTCCAACAGAGATCCACAGCGAACAAAGGCATTTTTAAGGTAAATATTTTATTGATTTGTTATTCAAAACGGTCAGTCGTTCATGTGCAAAGTATATGATTACTGTGAAAGTAGTTCCTAAAATGTATCAACGATAAGTGTCTCTTTCTTTCTCCCCCCCCCCCCCCATGTCATTGTGTAAGAAGCAGCCATATGTTGTGTCAGTCCGCTAGGAACCTTTTCCTAATGTATTAAGTGTGTATGTTTATCCTGTGTTATCATTTAGTTAGCTAGTAAGTAAATAATTAAATCAATTTGTGTAGTACTGAATGTAGTACTGAAGTAAGGCTGAGGTTTTTGCAGATGCAGGAGGTTACGACTGTTCGGAGTGATGATATGATACGAGGTTATGATTTATACATGGACTGTTTTGTGGATGTGATAGGTAAAGTTTAATTCGGGAGTTGGTAACTCTTTAAACACCCACTCTCGTGGTGCCCCAAATTCCTAATGAGTTAATTGTTACATGATTAATTTAATCGGGTAACAATTAAACATGGTTAGTTGATTCAATAAATAACAGACATCAGATTAATGAAAGTAAAGTCCCAACAGAGCCAAAGGAAGAAAAGATGGGGGGATTGGAGACTCACTGAGAGAAAGTAGAAGGGGCTATTTTCTCTCTCTTGCTGTCTAAGTCTCCAATCCCCCTGCCTGCCTCCCTTGCTCCATCCCTCCCTTCATGTGTGGAGGGGGAGAGAGAGGGTGAGAGAAGGAGGGGTAGACAACTGTCTTGTCCACCATCATGCAAAAGCTCCTCTTTATCCGGGGAGAAAATCCACTGGGATTGACAGATCCTGAGACAGAAAGAGGGATGAATAGAAGCCTGAGGAAGAAGAATATGGAGCACTGGGAGACTGAGGGAGAGTGTGTGTGTCTGCTAAGGATTACACTATTACCGTGAAACAGTAACCAAAAGTTATGGATGAATACTGAACAGCTGATTGAAGACGGGACAGCCGGGCATTCTTGTGGTTGAGTCTCTTTTTGTGGTAACACGGACTCTTAAGTGGTTAAACTTTGTTGCTCCTTGCTGAAACAAGTAAACAAGTATTCGGTTGCCTTGGCAACTCTCCCCTCCCTGCAGCAGCACAAATAGAAATATAATGAATAGAACAGGCTTGGAACCTCTAACCCTGGCAAATTGACTGGTAAACTCATGGGTGTCATACTTAGGCTGTTAGTTTGATTTGTACACACACACGCATCTATTTAGAATACACTAACTAGCCCCCATTCAATGGTGTCTTCAGACATGGACAAAACTTCCCCTCTGAGGGACGATGTGATATCCATTCTTCTTTCAGCTAAAATACATTGTTCTGCCAGGAGATTTGGTTGTTTTATGACCATGGTTTTAAAATCAGGCCAAGTTACTGGGCTTTCCTTTCAAGGGGCACTCAGTAGATTTGGGCACATAGGTGTTTATGATGTGCCTAGCATGACAGCTTGCTTCGACTTTGCCATTTCACCAAATGATTCCTGACAATGTGCCTGTATAACTAGTGCTTTAAACCAGACCTGGAATTCGACACTACTGATGAAAACACACACCCATACATTTACACACACAAACACACACACACACACACACACACACACACACACACACGCATAGCCCCATCCCCACACACTTCCCTGTACACACTCCCCCACTGCTCTCTCTCTGTGTCATGCTAGGATGTTTGTCTTTGTTGACAGCTGTCAGGGCTAGTCTATCTCTAGTGTCTAAACATTTTGCCAAACGGCCCTAATAGCTGCCAGCGTGGACTCCCTGGGCCAGCCCTGCAACACCGAGAGGCTGATTTAGGTCAGGCACTGCCCAGGGGGACCTAAACAGAGGCGACATAGCCAGGCCCCCTGCTGGGATGGGGCTCCCCGTTACCTCCCCTCCTCCGTTACCCCCCACTCCCGGGGGCCCCAGGGCTTTCCAGGACCTGCTAAGATAACAGGCCCCGTCTCCTACTATGGGCATATGGGACAGATATTGGACTGATACACACCACAGGCCCATTGATTTACTGACACAGAGGAGAGGCTGGATTCTCGTCTTGTGGCCCTGAATGCATGACTCTGAGGTGTTTTAATTTTATGTCTGATGGAATAGTTGTCTGTGTCACACATACATTGGGATTGTATTTGCTGAAGTCAGAGATGTTTTAGACTTTGTGCAAGCATATCCATCAGATTTTTGCATGTTCTAATCTGACATGGTTGATTATAGTTGTTATACCTTTTCTGAGGAGGGCGCCATTGGCTTTTCTTATAGTCTTCCAGTCCAATGACAAATATTCAAAGATAGTTTCTCTCTTAAACAATATGATTTTTTCAGGGAATTTTCTGAATTTGGTTTGCTAATCCTTGAATCTAGAAACATCCAATGTCAAATGTCACTATTCTTTACTACACCTGACCTTTTACACATGTGTAAAGCAACCAGCGAGCAACCATTTTTGCATGCCAATTAGGCCTTTAAGTTACTGGTAGGTCTCAAGTGGCCATACACCATGAAGCACTCTCTCTGTGTCATCTTCCACTTCAATGGTTCTCTGAAACCTTCTCTGTGTAATTCCTCCCCTCCCTCTGCCTCAAAGTCGCTCCAAGGTTGGTGCTTCAAATTGCCTCTCAAATTGCTTCATGAGAAGAGCCTTGCCACAGCCTCAGCCTGGGTCTTAAACTAAGTTAATATATTAGATCTAATATGATTTAGGCCTAGCCGGTATGCATGCCTCAGGTGCTGCAGTAGCGGTGCGTGGGTAAAATCACTGGGGAAGCCAGTTGCATGTAACAGACAAATATTTTTTTTTCTGACATTTTTAGACCACTAAACAACTATTGATTCAGAACCACATTTACCGCAAGTCACAAAGAAAACAGGAGCTGCCTCAACTAATTCCAGCACCATTTCAACTTCAACATCAACAAATCACCTCTGCCTAGTCTAATACAGTGACAACTAAAAGATACCAAAAACAATTTAGTACAATCAACATAAGCTAAATATGATGTGGCTGTCCATGGTTCTGATTTCTGTTTGTACGCTTGTGCTTTTGCGTGCACTTGCGTTCGTGCAAGTAGAAAACCTGTTGACTCACCCTACTTGTAGAGAAACGCCAATGCCACCCTCCTTTCTTTCATGTTGATGAAACGGACTATCACTCTATCATAAAGTGCACGCTTTTATTTTATGTTGTCCTAGGCTACTGGGCTAAAATACTTGCTAGCTAGCCTAACTTCAATTCCACGACTCAATTTTGTTGCTCCCAACCTATAGACAGAAACTAAAACAGGAAACGCCCGTGCTCATGTCTGTTCAACGCTGGTCCGACCAATCGGATTCCACGCTTCATCAATAACATTGATGAATACGCTGATTCGGTGAGGGAGTTTATTAGCAAGTGCATCGGTGATGTTGTACCCACAGTGACTATTAAAACCTTCCCCAACCAGAAACCGTGGATTGTTGGCAGCATTCGCGCAAAACTGAAAGCGCAAACCACTGCTTTTAATCAGGGCAAGGCGCCCAGAAACATGACCGAATACAAACAGTGTAGCTATTCCCTCCGCAAGGCAATCAAACAAGCTAAGCGTCAGTATAGAGACAAAGTAGAGTCGCAATTCAACGGCTCAGACACGAGAGGTATGTGGCAGGGTCTACAGTCAATCACGGACTACAAAAAGAAAACCAGCCCCGTCGCGGACCACGATGTCTTGCTCCCAGACAAACTAAACAACTTCTTTGCTCGCTTTGAGGACAATACGGCATCCCTAGCCACGTCCTCAGAGCATGCGCAGACCAGCTGGCTGGTGTGTTTTTCGGACATATTCAATCAATCCTTATCCCAGTCTGCTGTTCTCATGTTCTTCAAGAGGGCCACCATTGTTCTTGTTCCCAAGAAAGCTAAGGTAACTGAGCTAAATGACTATCGCCCCGTAGCACTCACATCTGTCATCATGTCAAGGACCATATCACATCCACCCTACCTGACACCCTAGACCCACTCCAATTTGCTTACCGCCCCAATAGGTCCACAGACGACGCAATCGCAATCACACTGCACACTGCCCTTTCCCATCTGGACAAGAGGAATACATATGTAAGAATGCGGTTCATTATCTACAGCTCAGTATTTAACACCATAGTACCCTCCGAACTCGTCATTAAGCTCAAGACCCTGGGTCTCGACCCCGCCCTGTGAAACTGGGTCCTGGACTTCCTGACAGGCTGCTCCCAGGTGGTGAGGGTAGGAAACAACATCTCCACCCCGCTGATCCTCAATACTGGGGCCCCACAAGGGTGCGTTCTCAGGCCTCTCCTGTGCTTCCTGTTCACCCATGACTGCGTGGCCATGCACGCCTCCAACTCAATCATCAAGTTTGCAGACGACACTACAGTGGTAGGCTTGATTACCAACAACAACGAGATGGCCTACAGGGAGGAGGTGAGGGCCCTCGGAGTGTGGTGTCAGGAAAATAACCTCACACTCAATGTCAACAAATCAAAAGAGATGATCGTGGACTTCAGGAAACAGCAGAGGGAGCACCCCCCTATCCACATCGAAGGGACAGTAGTGGAGAAGGTGGAAAGTTTTAAGTTCCTATGCATACACATCACGGACAAACTGAAATGGTCCACCCACACAGACAGCGTGGTGAGGAAGGTGCAGCAGCGCCTCTTCAACCTCAGGAGGCTGAAGAAATTTGGCTTGTCACCAAAAACACTTTGAGTGGCTGCTGCCAACATACTGACTCATCTCTAGCCACTTTAATAATTAAAAATTGGATGTAGTAAATGTATCACTAGCCACTTTAAACAATGCCGCTTTATATAATGTTTACATACCCTACATTACTAATCTCATATGTATGTACTGTACTCTATACCATCTACAGCATCTTGCCTATGCCGTTCAGCCATCGCTCATCCATATATTTTTATGTACATATTATTATTCATTCCTTTACACTTGTGTGTATACGGTAGTTGTGAAATTGTTAGATTACTTGTTAAATATTACTGCATGGTCGGAACTAGAAGCACAAGCATTTCGCTACACTCGCATTAACATATGCTAACCATGTGTTTCTGACAAATGACAGATTTGGGAAACATTAGCTAGTATGTTGTTCAGTAATGTACATACTGAACTTCCATCCTCTAAGCCCAGGGCACAACAATGTATGAATTAATGGTTGGATCAGAATCGCTGTTATAATCATTGGCTAACCAGATCATCAAAAAGTTATACAGCTGCACCATCAAGAGCATCCTGACTGTTTGCATCACTGCCTGGTATGGCAACTGCTCGGCCTCCCGACTGTAAGGCGCTACAGAGGGTAGAGCATACAGCCTAGTACATTCCTGGGGCCAATCTTCCTGCCATCCAGGACCTATATACTAGGTGGTTTCAGAGGAAGCCCCTAAAAATTGTCAAAGACTCCAGTCACCCAATTCAGACTCTTTAATCTGCTACCGCACGGCAAGCAGTACCGGAGCACCAAGTCTAGGTCCAAAATGCTCCTTAACAGTTTCTATCCCTAAGCCATAAGAAAGCTGAACAATTAAATGGCCACCTGTACAATTTGCATTGACATCCCCCCTTTGTTTTGACACTGCTTCTAGTCTCTGTTTATTATCTATGCATAGTCACCTATCCCCAATTTCTCCATAGTCAAATTACCTTGAGAAACCTGTACCCCCGCACACTGACTTAGTACTGGTACCACCTGTATATAGCCTCATTATTGTTATTTTATTGCATTACTTTCTCTTTTTTTAACTCTATTTTCTTAAAACTGCATTTTTAGTTAAGGGCTTGTAAGTAAGCATTTCACTGTAACATGTTGTACTCAGCGCATGTGACAAATACAATTTTATAAGTGAAATAATCTGTCTGTAAACAATGGTTGGAAAAATTACTTGTGTCATGCACAAAGTAGATGTCCTAACCCACTTGCCAAAACTATAGTTTGTTAACAAGAAATTGGTGGTGTGGTTGAAAAACGAGTTTTAATGACTCCAACCTAAGTGTATGTAAACTTCCAACTTCAAATGTACCAGAAAGTGAGTACAACATTGCATCAGGGCACTCTGTATATTGAAATCCCTAATGTGAATTGTAATTCACATGAATTGTCTACTCCAGCTCCCACAGGGAGAGTATGTGTTGTCATTGTGTTATTGTTTGAGGTTCGATGTTTAATTACCCCCACTGTTAGAGGGAATGTTGTTGTGACTGTACATCCTTCTGGGGGTTTATGTCTAAATGAGCTTATTGTTGTAATGACACACAGTTCATGTGTGGTGGCTTTGCTGCACAGTAATCACACACAGTTGCATATGCAGCCATAATGGCCCAATTTCTCCATAGTCTCTTCTCTCTTTTTTTATACTGCCACACAGCATGGAGGGTGCTGTAAGGCTTATGAGGAAGATTTAGAGACAGCTCACTTTTTACAGTCCCGTCATTTGATCTAAGAGCTTTTGAGCTGACACGGGGGGATACATCTCTGTCTGTCCGTCCGCCCGTCCGTCCGTCTGTCTCTCTCTCTCTCCCTATCCCTTTGTGTGTCTCTCTCTCTCTCTCTCTCTCTCCCTATCCCTTTGTGTGTGTCTCTCTCTCTCTCTCTCTCTCCCTATTCTTTGTGTGTGTGTCTCTCTCTCTGTCTCACTCTCTCCTGTGTACCCTCATACAGAGAGACAGACACATCTATCCTTTATTCCATCCCCTTTATTAGGTCTGGGAGTCCCAAAATGCCTCCAGCCACAGTACCAGAGCCATCACACGCGTACAGCACAGCACAGCAGGCCCTTCTCTGTTCAACACTACTTTACTACACTACTTTACAGTGGTATAGAATGCTTGAGTTAGTGGTACCACACTTTAGACAGCCATCATATTTCCTCTGACTTTAGCAGGTAATAGACTGAGCAATCCTTAACTCCTTAACCACTATACAAGGGGGAGGAAGATACTGTAGCTAGCTAGCATGTCAGGAAGGAAGGAAAACACACAGCTGCCCTCTCCTCCTCCTCCTCTTTCCCCCATCCCACTCTCTTTGTACTGTACCAGCTGGACCATGTTTCATAGTGTTGCCAGTCCACCTCTAGACCCTAGGGGCATTTGGCAGGGCAGTGACCCACAAGCGGGGCACAGAACCAGGGAATCATTTGTGACATTACAACTCTCTGGAGGGATGGTGATGGTGCCTTGACACAGATGCGTTAACTTCACCCCTCACATCCTCTGGTGATGTCTCTTACTTCCTCTCTGTATACTCCATGGAGTGCGTGTGTGTGTTCTCTGTGTCCTCTAGAATGAGTATGTCAGAGTGACATTTTACAATTTCGTACCATTTCATGATTATATGTATATTGAATATTTATTTTATATGTTTATTTAATTTAAATCTATGGCACAGCCAGTGTTAGTAATTCCTTTGTTTTCCCCATTTCAGTTCTCGCTCACTTGTTTGCTCTCCTCTGTCACAATATCACACTTCCTTTAGATCAAACCTAACAGTCTGTGTCGCTGTGTTTTGCACTGCTTTTATGTTCAGTAATTAGTTCGTGTTCGGATTTCACAGAGAGAGTATGCAAGAGAGAGACAGGTGCAGTGTTGGAATATAGGAATAACAGAGCAGAGCGAAAGAGAAACAGAGGTTTGCGTTGTAAGCACAGCCATTTTTGATGCGTCTTTTTCCTATCTCTGGCGCTAAGGGTTGATTTGAATAACAAAGCCCCTCGCCCTTCTGAGCAAGTGATGCCGCCCACAGCGCTAAACAGTCTTTGACAGGCGGCCTCTGCTGGCGAGGGTCTGGGAATGTGTGTGTGTGTGTGTGTGTGTGACTGAGCAGGCTGTGTGTCTTTGAGAACATGTGTGTGTCTCTGTGAAGAAACATGGCTCCTGTCTGTGAGCTATGACGCCCTCTCCCCTCCCAGCCTTATTTAACGCTTGTGAAGTTGCATACATTAAACCCCCGGAACAGCACTGCCCGGTGCGGTGGGGAAGTTGTGTTAGCACAGAGAGGAGTGCCAAGCTTGGCTGTTTATATTCATATTAACGGCTGGTGGGCTCAGTGACGCATAAAGCAGGTGTGAAGTATGCAGACAAGGAGCACGTCTCCCCTCTTGTATTTGTTTTCTGTGTTTTTCCGTCTACCCACCAATCAGCAGGGAGGTGTATACTGAGCCATCAGCAGAAATAACTGTGTTTTGACCTCTAGTGACCTCTGTGATGATGATCCATCCTGTTCAGGCCTGCGGGTTAGAGTTGGACTGCAGCCATGCTGAGTCGGTCTAGGAGAAGTGTTTGTGTTTCCTAACCTGTTTACAGACAATAGGTCCATAATGGAGGTCCTATAGGGAATTGTCATTCCCTGGACCGTTGCACTTCTCTTCTCTGAATGGTGTCATTATATAGGGGTGATTGCACAAGTCATTATGCAACAAAAACATACACAATTAAAAACACACACACACACACACACACATCCAGCCCAGAAATTAAATTAATTACAACATGCTGTATCCCAGCGCAGTACAGTGGCCCAGTGATATAGTAGTCAGTCTCTGGTGTAGGTTGTCTCTGATCAACATACACCAGAGCACAACAACTGTTGTGGAGGTGTGATTCAGGGAAGGGGTGTACAGTGCTACCCGCTGGAACATCTAGTGTGTGTGTGGCTGCAGTGAACAAACAGGATAGGAAACGACAGGGACCCCTGCTGCAGGCTACCTGGAAGTAGAGGGTGATTCTCACATTCACCTCTGATATTGGCTTGGCTACCCATGAGTCATTGAGGAAAGATGGGCTGCTTTTCAATAGAAACTGCCATGGTGTGAAAGGTTCTTTGTTGAGTCAATGAGTTTATTGCTACTAGCGGGAGATTACATGGAGCTCTGAGTTAAAATCACTGTGGTTGCATGGAAAACGGCAGTGGAATGAACTACCAGACCAGCTGATCTGACTTTGTTCCGGTGTGAAGCCGGCTTGATGACATGGGAAATGATCATTGTCTCCATTCACTACTCCTGCCCCAATGAAGTAGCAACCTATTAGGAACCACTGACACAAATAAGAAAAAAGATAAATGAAGTAACAACCTATTAGGAACGACTTAAACAATTATTAAAAAAGATAAATGAAGTAACAACCTATTAGGAACAACTAATACAAATAAGAAAAAAGATAAATTAAGTAACAACCTATTAGGAACTACTAAGAAAAATAAGAAAAAATATAAATTAAGTAACAACCTATTAGGAACTACTAAGAAAAATAAGAAAAAATATAAATTAAGTAACAACCTATTAGGAACAACTAATAAAAATAGGAAAACAGAAACTGAATGTTCAGTTGACATATTACAACAGATCAAAAATGATTAGACTGGAAATCTAGCCTCAATTACACTGATTTAGTTAACACGTTTCATGACTACAAAATTATGCCTACATTGATGCTACTGGGGGGTCTGAGTGCATGCCCCAGGATAATATAAAAGAAAGGTTTTAAATGTTCATGTTCTACTGACTTTTGAGAAAAGGATAAAGACAAATCTAATTTACAAGGCTAAGAGGGGTCTTGCAGAGGGGCACTTAAGGCGTCTACGTGAATAGGCTAGGTTTGCTCCTAGCAGAATGTGGCTAGTCGAAGTGAACATCAAAAAAAATCTGCAATATTACTGTTTGTCCCCCTTGAGACACCGTACAAAACAACATACAGTAACGCTTCCTCAAAATAGTCATCAATCAAGATAAACCAAGATATCTGACATTTTTGCCGAGGAGGTCTTAGTCATGCAATTTTATAAATAACTAAGATGTTTGGTGCAATATTTCTCATGTAAAAAATGTGCATACAAACTAGTAGTCTGTCATTGAATGACAACAAACACTTTATTGGAGAATCCCTACCGTTGACCAATCACAGATGAGGAGGTGTAGACTTCGGCCACTAAAGTCCCCAGGAAAAAAACGTGTTTGCACAAACTCCTGAAAAAACGCTTGCCGATGACCAAAACAAACAAAAACATCACAAAAACTGTTTTGACTGGAAAGCATGCGGATGGCTTTACTCTGGTACAGTACAATCAGTCTTAGGGCCATGGCCATTCATACTGTACTGAATACCAATTTGACTGTTAATGTGGATATACTCAACTAAACAACAATTTTGTGCTCTTTCTATGCTAGGATTCTATGTAGGATTCATTTCCTAGTATTTTCCCACTTCCCCTATGTCAGGTTGTTACTACTGCTGTTCTACATATTGTATGATTCATTTCCTAGTATTTTCCCACTTCCCCTATGTCAGGTTGTTACTACTGCTGTTCTACATATTGTATGGTTTGAAACTTTATGTAATATTATACTGTAATAATAACCAGCAACATACACAGTTAAAGCCGCAATATTTCACTTTCTGGGAGACCTGACCAAATTCACATAGAAATGTGTGTTATATTTATAAAATTCTCATTGAAAGAAAGTCTAAGAGGCGGTAGATCTGTTCTATGTATGCTATTTCTATGCTTCCTGTTCTTAAGTTTTATTTTCTGCTTCTTTCACTTTCGGTTTTGTGCACCAGCTTCAAACAGCTGGAGGAAAAATATTATTTATGGTAAATATATTTCACAGCATGTTAGCAATGGATGTACAATGACTCTCTACACTATACTTCCTTGTTTTGTCACATGAACAGAAACTTGGCAAACTTATATTTTTAGCAACCAGGAAATGTCAGAGCAATTTCTGCATAGTGCAACTTTAAAAGCTGTTTTAATTAAAAATAAGTAGTCATGAAAGGTCGAACTGAAATGAATCAATCTCCACTCTATACTGTTATCAAAAAATAAAGTATCATCATGGCTGCCTCCTGCATGAAATTAGCACATGCAATGAACTACATGAGCTTTGGAGAGGCACTTTTCACTATCTTACATGTTGGTTTGTGGCGTCTCTCTCTCAATCTCTCTCTGCCTGTCTGTCTGTTCATGGCTACTAGCCAGGAGAAAGCTTATAGTTGCTCACGTCGGTTCTAAGCCTAAGTTATAGCCCTGCAATGATGTATGTGGCCAAAGAGCTCTATTTTCATCTCATCTAACCAAAGAACCGGTTCCAGTCCAGGTGTTTACATTTGTTGGATGACATGAAAATAGAGCTCTTTGGCCACGCACACCAGTGGTGAGTTTGGCATCGAAATGATAATACATGAGCAGAAAATAACCCCATAACTACTGTAAAATATGGTGGTGGATCTTTGTTGTTATGGGGCTATTTTGCTTCCTCTGGTGCTGGGACCCTTGTTAGGGTCAATGGCATCATGGACTTTACCCAGTACATTTGACCAATTTTTTACCATTTAGCCATTTTAGCCAAAAACCTGGTTGCCTCTACCAGAAGGCTGAAACGTGGCCACAAGTGGATCTTCCAACAAGACAATAACTAAACACAAGCACACATAAAATCCAAAACGTAATGTTTTTTTTGGCCACAAAATCAACATTTTGCAATGGCCATCCCAGTCTCTGTGGTTTGAATTGAAGAGCGAAGTCCATAATCGCAGACAAAGGATATCTGGAAGGATTCTGTATGGAGGAATGGTATAAGATCCCTCCGAATGTGTTCTCCAACTCTTAAAACATTTTATAATAAAGCTCAGTGTTGTTATCCTCACAAAGAGAGGTATTGAAAGGTATTGAAAACAGTGGTGTCAATAATTTTAGAAAAAAATATTTTCAAATCAAATCAAATAGTATTACTCGTGCATTTCTCTGAGCAAATTGCATTAGTATAAAATTGTATAATTTCCCCCAAAAATGTAGCATACAATATAGTTCAGTATTTTAATTATTTATTTTATACAGTCATTTTTGCTCATCTTTATCAAGGGTGTCAATAATTTCGGACCCCACACTGTCCTACAGAGATTATACTCTACAGCAGCAGAAGGGGGCACTGTGGTGTTACTATTGATGTGTGAAAATATAAGAGGCCATGGTACGGACTCATCCAAACACCAAACCAAACTCTCGCTGATCAAACATACACACACCAAACTCAGATGGGCATTATGCCTACCTGTATGCTGGGGTGTTTTTGAGAGTGTGTGTGTGTGTGTGTGAATGTGGCGGTCTGTTCATATTAACATGCCTGCGCCCAATCCTGTGTCATGTTAATGCACTTGTGTACATTGGCATGTGTGGACCCATCTGGTTCCAATGTCCATCCAATATACTGATGGGTATAGTGGAGTAGAGAGCAGAGTGTATAGTGTACATCACCACACACACACACACACACACACACACACACACACACACACACACACACGCGCAAACAAGCACAAAAGCACACACAGATCGATACTTTGACTCCAAGTATCGATTTGCACCAAAACTTCTGTATTTTTCTTCCAAACTCTGACTTGTTCTCCATGTCCTTATAAAATAGTGAGCCAACGTGTTTTCAGAACTTTTTTCCCATGACTGATCAAAACGAATTTTCTCATGCCCTCTTGTCTCTCTGCAGTAGACATGTAATGTGCAATATGTTTGGAAACTTAAAATCTTAATAAAAACGCAGTATCAAATCGCAATACATATAGAATTGCGAGAATCGCAGTAGAATCTAATAAAGAAGTACCCCTTTGCTCTCAAAACAGCCTCGATTTGTCGGGGAATGGACTCTACGAGGTGTCGAAAGCGTTC
The DNA here is from genome assembly GCF_045791955.1 of Oncorhynchus clarkii lewisi. Taxonomy (NCBI): domain Eukaryota; kingdom Metazoa; phylum Chordata; class Actinopteri; order Salmoniformes; family Salmonidae; genus Oncorhynchus; species Oncorhynchus clarkii. The sequence continues at coordinate 38,201,249 of NC_092161.1, forward strand.
CACAGGGATGCTGGCCAATGTTGACTCCAATGCTTCCCACAGTTGTGTCAAGTTGGCAGTTGTGTCAAATGGTGGGGGACCAGTATTTATACACATGGGAAACCCAGCAGTGTTGCAGTTGTTGACACAAACCTGTGTGCATGGCACCCACTACCATACCCTCTTCAAAGGTACTTAAATATTTCACCTTGCCCATTCACCCTCTGCATTTAATGCTAAACCATTAATGGTGATCAGATATTCAGGCCCCTTGACTTTTTCCATATTTTGTTAAAGCCTTATTCTAAAATGTATTAAATATTTTTCCTTATCAATCTCCACACAATACCCCATAATGACAACGCAGAAACAGGTTCTCAGAAAGTTGTACAAATAAAATACAAAAATCACATTTACATAAGTATTCAGACCCTTTATGCAGTACTTTGTTGAAGCACCTTTGGCAGCGATTACAGCCTTGTGTCTTCTTGGGTATGACGCCACAAGCTTGTATTTGGTAAGTTTATCCTATTCTTCTCTACAGATCCTCTCAAGTTCTGTCAGTTTGGATGAGGAGTGTCGCTCCACAGCTATTTTCAGGTCCCTCCAGAGATTTTAGATCGGGGTCAAGTCCGTGCTCTGGCTGGGCCACACAAGGACATTCAGAGACTTGTCCCAAAGCCACTATTGCATTTTCTTGGCTGTGTGCTTAGGGTCATTATCTTATTGGAAGGTGCACTTTTGCCCCAGTCTGAGGCCCTGTGCCCCCTGGAGCAGGTTTTCTTCAAGATCTCTCTGTACTTTGCTCCGTTTATCTTTCCCTTGATCCTGACTAGTCTCCCAGTCCCTGCCACTATAAAAATCCCCACAACATGATGCTGTCACCACCATGCTTCACCGTAGAGATGTGGCCAGGTTTCCTCCAGACGTGATGCTTGGCATTCAGGCCAAAGATTCTTGCTTTATTGTCTTTTGACAAACTCCAAGCGGGCTTTCATGTGCCTTTTACTGAGGAGTGGCTTCCGTCTGGCCACTGTACAATAAAGGCCTGATTGGTGGAATGCTGCAGAGATGGTTGTCCTTCTGGAGGGTTCTCCCATCTCCACAGAGGAACCCTGGAGCTCTTTCAGAGTGACAATCTGGTTCTTGGTCACCTCCTTGAGTGAGGCCCTTGTCCCCCGATTGCTCAGTTTGGTCAGGCGGCCAGCTCTAGGAAGAGTCTTGGTGTTTCCAAACTTCTTCCATTTAAGAATGATTGAGGCCAGTGTGTTCTTGGGGACCTTTAATGCTGCAGAAATGTTTTGGTAACCTTAGTTGGTCTGTGTCTCCATATTTCCTCTCTCTCCCTTTCTCTCTCTCTCTCTTTCTCTCTCTCTCTCTCTCTCTCTCTCTCTCTCACTCCCTCTCCTTCTCTCTACCACTCTTTTCCTCCACCTCTCTCTTTCTCCCTCTCTCCTCTCTCTTAAACTCCCATTAATGCCTGTGAACCCTGCAGGTCTGATGGTGATGCAATGTCTCTAACATAATAATGAACTTTCTCTTTTACAATAATAACATCCTACTATAACAAGTATACTGTACTGTAGTCTCAGTCCCTGTCTTTATTCTAGCTGCTCTCTAACTGACCACAGCCCAGAGGGGTTCATAACCCTCTATATGTCACCATCTCTGGCTCTTGTGGAAGTGGAAGGGGTGTGCGTGTGTGTACAGTATGTGTGTGTGTGTGAGAGCATTTGTGTGTCTGTGTTCTGGTAGTCTCCAGTTACTCAGCCAGTGTAGCAAAACATTTCTCTCTCTAGTATTCATCACTGTTCCCACTATGATAATACTACCCGGCTGGCTGCAGTGGCCACTGACAAGTGAGGATATTTACTGATCTGCGTTGGTTTATGGCTGTGATTTCATCTTCCAGGCTGCAGCGTCAAACACTCTTCACCGCCCCTCAACGCCTAAATGAAAGGATTGGCTTTTTACGTTTTTTTCTCTTGCGTGTAACATGAATGGCCAAATCCTAATCAACAGAGGAGAAAGCAGACGTTTTATACCCAGAGTGGTTGAGCTTTGCCTCTTTGGCTTCGTTCCAAATGTCACCCTATATTACCTATAGTGCACTACTACTTTTGACCAGAGCTCTATGGGCCTTGGTTAAACGTAGTGTGCTATATTGTGGTACGCAGCCTGTCTTGCTACAGAATGGAGGGTTTATTGGAGGGTGCTTTAGTGAGGGTAGATTTTACAGGAGGTTGCTCATAGTGAAGGACTGTAGTCATAAAGTCAAATAGGACACGTCTTTATGATCTGCCCCGTAAGTGCTTCTACTCAGCATTGCTATTCTCACAGGCATCAGAAATGTGTGTCTGTGCGCGTGTTTGTGTGTATGTGTATGTGTATGTGTTTGTGTGTGTGTGTGCACCAGCCAAACTGTGGTAATAATGTCAGGTCTTCTCTGACCTCTGTGTTGATAACTTCCTGAATCTATCCTCCTCTCCATCAGAGTGTGAAATGCCACTTTATGTTTTCTTTCTCCTCTCTCCCTTTTAACTCTCTCTCTTATTTTCTCTCTTTGTCTCTTTCTCTCTCTCTCTCTCTCTCTGTCTCTGGCTATGGGCAGTGTATGTTGTATTGGGTATGAGATTAGATGAGTCCGGTAGATTAGTTCATGGTCCGGGCATTAGCAGCACAGTGCTGAATGGGGTATACTTTACACCTAATTTCTCTGCCCACGCACTGATAAGAAGCTCATTACGCATCAAATGTGCATAAATGGCCTGGGTCCTCTCAGTCCTGCATTGTTATCTGGATGAGTAACCCCCCCCCCTCGCTGGAGTGTGTGTGTGTGTGTGTGTTTACTAGGACACACAGCCAATCTGCATGCCTCTCCCACTCTGCAGTGAGAACACAGATAGAGAGCTGTGATAATCCTCTATCAGATCAAACCGTGGAAGAGAGGGAAGAGAAGAATAAGAGGGAGAAGAGAGAAGAGAGAGAGAGTATCTGTGCTGCTGTATGTGCACCCTCCCCCCTCAACCTCTTCCTCCCATGTTAAACCAATTAACAGTAATTACCATCCCTCCCCAGGCAGACTGAGCCACAGTTCTGCATGGTCCAATGTTTTCCTCTGTACACATAGCAGATTGAGCAATCTAATGAAATTCACTTTGGGTCACTGGGAGGGAAAGGGTTCTTCCTGCCTTATAGTACTGTCATGTCATTTACAGTGCCTTGCGAAAGTATTCGGCCCCCTTGCACTTTGCGACCTTTTGCCACATTTCAGGCTTCAAACATAAAGATATAAAACTGTATTTTTGTGTGAAGAATCAACAACAAGTGGGACACAATCATGAAGTGGAACGACATTTATTGGATATTTCAAACTTTTTTAACAAATCAAAAACTGAAAAATTGGGCGTGCAAAATTATTCAGCCCCTTTACTTTCAGTGCAGCAAACTCTCTCCAGAAGTTCAGTGAGGATCTCTGAATGATCCAATGTTGACCTAAATGACTAATGATGATAAATACAATCCACCTGTGTGTAATCAAGTCTCCGTATAAATGCACCTGCACTGTGATAGTCTCAGAGGTCCGTTATAAGCGCAGAGAGCATCATGAAGAACAAGGAACACACCAGGCAGGTCCGAGATACTGTTGTGAAGAAGTTTAAAGCCGGATTTGGATACAAAAATATTTCCCAAGCTTTAAACATCCCAAGGACACTGTGCAAGCGATAATATTGAAATGGAAGGAGTATCAGACCACTGCAAATCTACCAAGACCTGGCCGTCCCTCTAAACTTTCAGCTCATACAAGGAGAAGACTGATCAGAGATGCAGCCAAGAGGCCCATGATCACTCTGGATGAACTGCAGAGATCTACAGCTGAGGTGGGAGACTCTGTCCATAGGACAACAATCAGTCGTATATTGCACAAAACTGGCCTTTATGGAAGAGTGGCAAGAAGAAAGCCATTTCTTAAAGATATCCATAAAAAGTGTTGTTTAAAGTTTGCCACAAGCCACCTGGGAGACACACCAAACATGTGGAAGAAGGTGCTCTGGTCAGATGAAACCAAAATTGAACTTTTTGGCAACAATGCAAAACGTTATGTTTGGCGTAAAAGCAACACAGCTGAACACACCATCCCCACTGTCAAACATGGTGGTGGCAGCATCATGGTTTGGGCCTGCTTTTCTTCAGCAGGGACAGGGAAGATGGTTAAAATTGATTTGAAGATGGATGGAGCCAAATACAGGACCATTCTGGAAGAAAACCTGATGGAGTCTGCAAAAGACCTGAGACTGGGACGGAGATTTGTCTTCCAACAAGACAATGATCCAAAACATAAAGCAAAATCTACAATGGAATGGTTCAAAAATAAACATATCCAGGTGTTAGAATGGCCAAGTCAAAGTCCAGACCTGAATCCAATCGAGAATCTGTGGAAAGAACTGAAAACTGCTGTTCACAAATGCTCTCCATCCAACCTCACTGAGCTCGAGCTGTTTTGCAAGGAGGAATGGGAAAAAATGTCAGTCTCTCGATGTGCAAAACTGATAGAGACATACCCCAAGCGACTTACAGCTGTAATCGCAGCAAAAGGTGGCGCTACAAATTATTAACTTAAGGGGGCTGAATAATTTTGCACGCCCAATTTTTCAGTTTTTGATTTGTTAAAAAAGTTTGAAATATCCAATAAATGTTGTTCCACTTCATGATTGTGTCCCACTTGTTGTTGATTCTTCACAAAAAAATACAGTTTTATATCTTTATGTTTGAAGCCTGAAATGTGGCAAAAGGTCGCAAAGTGCAAGGGGGCCGAATACTTTCGCAAGGCACTGTATCTAGTGTAGGATGGATATCAGATCTGGGTTATTTGGCTAGGGTGCAATTAGGCCTATGTGGGGAGGATGTTGGTGGCAGTATCACTATATACTTCTAGTTTTGAAGTGTTTTTGTGTGTGTGTGTGTGTGTGTGTGTGTGTGTGTGTGTGTGTGTGTGTGTGTGTGTGTGTGTGTGTGCGTGCGTAAGCTATGGCTTTGTAGATGAGTAAAGATGAATGGTAGATTGTCTCGTGTTCAGACTGACCCAGACTCTCCATGTTCTCTATCAGGTTCTCAGCAGTCAGCCAGTCAGCTGGTGTTATAAGTCACACAAAGTCTGTGTTTACGCTAGGGTTGGGCTATATTACGATAGTATCATCTATTGACGTTGATTGACAGCCATCGTCGATGGTGACGACATTGTGATGTGACGATGGATCAGCCTATTTGAACTTGACTGGTGCTGCGCAGTAAACGGAGTCGGGCAGCGCACGACAGTGCAGCACACGAGTGGCATTCCAAGTAATCTGCCTATTCCGATTTGCTATAGCCTATTTCAATGACTAGCCTTTGTTATACAGTTGCGGCCAAATATTTTGGCACCCTTGCTCTTTTCTAAAATAATTTCCTATTTCTTCTAAAATAAGTTGAAATTGAAAAATACGTTTGATCTCCACACCTTGTGGAGTTTACAATTTTCATTCATAAAACTAAGACAAATGGCATGGACAAAATCTTTGGCACCCCAGAGCTAGTATTTGGTTGCACAGCCTTTGGCAAAGATAACTACAGACAAATGCTTCTTGTAACCATCAATGAGTTTGCTGCACCTTTGTACTAACTATTTGGCACACTTTTCAGCAGCAAAATGATCTTATTCTTAAATGTTTGAGGGGTGACCGCCAACAACTGCTGTTTTCAGCTCACGCCATCAAATTTGGATGTGATTCAGATCTTCACTCTTCACTGGCTACTCCAGAAAAGGTTAGGTGAACACAGGTAGCTCAATTCAGATATTTTGCCAATTATTGGCATATCTAATATCTGATATTTTCTCTAATGTGTAAACAGCAACAACAAAAAAACGCCTGGAATCTGCTCTTTTAACTTCCAATCTATACCACGTCCATATGTGGATCTTAATCCTGATTCAAACCCGATCCTCCATATCTGTCTGGACGATCAGATCCATTTTTTTTGCTCTGATGTGATTTTTAAACAACATTATTCATGACTGTGTGACAGGTATGCATTGTGGTCTCTCTTTTTTAATACACAATTTGTTAGGTTCAATAGGTTGCTAAGATTTGTTGACATTTCATAAGTGGAAAAGTCATTTATAAATGCACTTGCATATAGTAAATATTTAAATGATCTATTATGTGTTGGTATGAGATACTGTAATACATTGGTTACAGCTAGTACATTATCTAAACAATGAGACACCATCCATCATGCTTGCCATGCTCCTAACCTGTAATCAGTGAATATGCTGATACTTCAAGATTACATGAAGACCGATGAGAAAGAGTCATCCCCTTTATACACACACACGGGACACACTCACTCGTAAACGCACTCACTCACTCACTCACTCACTCACTCACTCACTCACTCACTCACTCACTCACTCACTCACTCACTCACTCACTCTGCTTATTATGAGCTCGAGCGCCAGGGGAGTAGACAGAGGTGAGACCCCCCCCAGTCGCCATCTCTAACTCCTTTCATTAATCATGCAGTACTGGAAGGTGTGTGCGTTTATGAGTGTCTGTTAAGTCTTTGTGTGTTTATTGTTATAGTGCTGACTGAGTCTTTTTATTAAAGCCAGGCATGTGTCTCCTGGACTGCTCTGTGCTGGCAGCCCTCCATACGGACAGGCCCTCTTGTGGCACAGGACCCATGATCTTATCATTAAGAGACGGCCCAGAGGGGCACCTCTCACTGAATAATTCAACACCTTTAATTTTGGAGCTGGTTTTATTGAATTAATCCTCCTCTCCCACTCTCCATCTCTCTCACACATGCCGGCGGGCACACACACACACACACACACACACACACACACACACACACACACACACACACACACACACACACACACACACACACACACACACACACTAGCCAGGGAGCTCAAGATCCACTGCGAAATTAGCAGAACATCGGGAGATGAACGGTGAGCACTATTACCATCAAGTAAGCTTGGGTATTGCTACAGTGTTGTGGATGGGGATGTCGTGAGCTCCAGCTCCGAGGGTTGTGTGTTCAATACCAGTGCTATGCAGTCGTTTTTTATTATTTTGTTTTAACCATACCAAACCTTAACACTTACCTTTAACATTCGGAATTCATGCTTAAACTTAACCGTGGATTTGTTTTTGGTCAGACAGCAGACTGACTATCATGTGAATCCCTGCTCCTTTTACTTGTCTCCTCCTCCCGAGTGAGTTTGAAGACCATTCTGTCTGGAGATGGCAGGAAGGTTTAACGCCCCTTCACATATGCCACGGTTGCTGGACCACGTTCACCCTGCCATGCTGCAGACGCCAACACCTGTTAGCACTGTGTGTGTGTGTGTCTTCTAAGACTCGCTCAGACTCAGCATGTGTGTTTGTAGGTAACAACAGAGAGTAGCAGCGGTGTAAAAGAGGGGGAGAGGGGAGCAATGCAAATAGTCTGGATGGCCATTTTATTAGATATTCCGGAGTCTTTTGGCTTGGGGGTAGAAGCTGTTTAGAAGCCTCTTGGACCTAGACTTGGCGCTCCAGTACAGCTTGCCGTGCGGTAGCAGAGAGAACAGTCTATGACTAAGGTGGCTGGAATTTTTAGGGCCTTCCTCTAATACTGCCTGGTATAGAGGTCTTGGATCGCAGGAAGCTTGGCCCCAGTGATGTACTAGGCCGTTCGCACTACCCTCTGTAGTGCCTTGCAGTCGGAGGCCGAGCAGTTGCCATACCAGGCGGTGATGCAACCGGTCAGGAAGCTCTTGATGGTGCAGCTGTAGAACCTTTTGAGGATCTGAGGGCCTATCATAATCTTGTGGGAATAGGTTTTGTTATGCCCTCTTCACGACTGTCTTGGTGTGCTTGAACCATATTAGTTTGTTGGTGATGTGGACACCAAGGAACTTGAAGCTGTCAACCTGCTCCACTGCAGCCCCGTCGATGAGAATGGAAGAGCAGTACGATTCGACCTTAGTCCTGTATTTACGCTTTGCCTGTTTGATGGTTTGTCAGTGGACATAGCATGATTTCTTATAAGTTATGGGTTAGAGTCCCGCTTCTTAAAAGTGTCAGCTCTAGCCTTTTGCTCAGTGCGGATGTTGACTGTAATCCATGGCTTCTGGTGGGGTATTTACGTACGATCACTGTTGGGATGACGCCATTGATGCACTTATTGATGAAGCCAATGACTGATGTGGTGTACTCCTCAATGCCATCTTAGGAATCTCGGAACATATTCCAGTAGCTTAGCGTCTGCTTCATCTGAACACTTTTTTTATTGATCTAGTCACTGGTGCTTCCTGCTTTAGTTTTTGCTTGTAAGCAGGAAACAGGAGGACAGAATTATGGTCAGCTTTGCCAAATGGAGGGCGAGGGAGAGCTTTGTATGTGTCTCTGTGTGTGGAGTAAAGGTGGTTCAGAGTTTTTTCCCCTCTGGTTGCACATTTAATTAATATGCTGATTGAAATTTGGTAAAACCAATTTAAGTTTCCCTGCATTAAAGTCCCTGGCTACTAGGAGCGCCGCCTTTGGGTGAGCGTTTTCTTGTTTGCTTTTGGCAGAATACAGCTCATTCAATGCTGTCTTAGTGCCAGCCTACAGATGAAAATTCGCTAGGTAGATAGTGTGGTCTGCAGCTTATCATGAGATACTCTACCTCAGGCGAGCAATAGCTCAAAATTTCCTTAGATTTTGTGCACCAGCTGTTATTTACAAAAATACATAGTCCGCCGCCCCTTGTCTTACCAGACGCCGCTGTTCTATCCTGCCGGTACAGCGTATAACCAGCCAAAACCAGTATGTTGATAGTGTCGCCGATCAGCCACGACTCCATGAAGCATAAGATATTACAGTTTTGAATTTCCCGTTGGTAGTTTAATCTTCCGTGTAGGTTATCTATTTTATTCCTCAAAGATTGCACGTTTGCTAGCAGAATGGAAGGAAGTGTAGGTTTATTTGATCACCTACCAATTGTCATAAGGCAGCCGCCCTCTGGTCCCTTTGTCTCCGCCTCCTCTTCACGCAAATCACGAGGATCTGGGCATGTTCCCGAAAAAATAGTATATCATTCGCGTCGGGCTCGTCACACTACTTAACCTGTCTGGGAACCCCTCGCCAACAGCCAATGAAATTGCAGGGCGCCAAATACAAATCAACAGAAATCTCATGAATCAAATTTATCAAACATACAAGTATTAGGCACCATTTTAAAGATAAAATTCTCGTTAATCCTGCCACAGTGTCTGATTTCAAAAATGCTTTACAGCGAAAGCTTCACAAACGATTATGTTAGGTCACCACCAAGTCACAGAAAACCCCTGCTTTTTTCCAGCCAAAGAGAGGAGTAACAAAAAGCACAAATAGCCATTGATGATCTTCATCAGATGACACTCATAGGACTTCATGTTACACAATACAGGTATGTTTTGTTCGATAAAGTGCATATTTATATCCAAAAATCTAATTTTACATTGGCGTGTTATGTTCAGTAGTTCCAAAACATGCGGCGATTTTGCAGAGAGCCACATCAATTTACAGAAATACTCATTATAAATGTTGATGAAAATACAACTGTTATGCGTGGAACTTTAGATAAACTTCTCCTTAATGCAACCGCTCTGTCAGATTTCAAAAACAACTTTACGGAAAAAGCATACCATGCAATAATCTGAGTACGGAGCTCAGAGCCCAAACCCGCCAAAATAAATATCCGGCATGTTGCGCAGTCAACATTAGTCAGAAATAGCATTATAAATAGTCACTTACCTTTGATGATCTTCATCAGAATGCACTCACAGGAATCCCAGTTCCACAATACATGTTTGATTTGTTTGATAAAGTTAATCATTTATGTCCATATACCTCCTTTTGTTAGGGCGTTTGGTAAACAAATCGAAACGTGCGTAGGTCGGACGAAAATTCAAAAAAGATAGTATTACTGGTTGTAGAAAGCTATCAAACGATGTATAGAATCAATCTTTAGGATGTTTTTATCATAAATGTTCAATAATGTTCCAACCGGAGAATTCCATTGTCTGTAGAAAAGCAATGGAACGGGAGCTACCTCTCATGTGAATGCGCTTGACTGAGCTGGTGACTGCTGGCATACCTCTGACTCATTCCCCTCTCATTCAGCCCCCCTTCATAGTAGAAGCATCAAACAACGTTCTAAAGACGGTCGACATCTGATGGAAGCCTTAGGAAGTGCAACATAACCAATATCCCACTGTATCTTCAATAGGAGCTGAGTTGAAAAACTACAAACCTCAGATTTCCCACTTCCTGTTTGGATTTTTTCTCAGGTTTTTGCCTGCCATATGGGTTCTGTTATACTCACAGACATAATTTAAACAGTTTTAGGAACTTCAGATTGTTTTCTATTCAACACTACTTATAATATGCATATATTAGCATCTGGGACTGAGTAGGAGGTAGTTTACTCTGGGCATGCTTTTCATCCAAAAGTAAAAATGCTGTCCCCTAGCCCAAAAAGGTTAAAGGAAAAACAGGATTCTGCCAGTCCGTGGTGAGTAATCGCAGTCCTGATGTGCACAAGTAATTTTTGGTCATAAGATACGGTAGCGCTAACCTTATGTACAAAATTAGTTAAAAAATAAATTGCAAATAAACAAACAAAAAACACAATCGGTTGGAGACACGTAAAACATCAGCCTTCTTCTCCGGGGGCATTGTCCTTCTTCCCTCTCCTCTCTGATTAACGAACGGCGAGAGAGAAATGTATTGGATGTCTCTGTCTGGGTTTGATGGAGGAGGGGGGAGGGACATGGGGTGTGCAGGAGGACAATATCATGACCCCTTTGTCCAGTTTTTATCAGTCCCAACTGCAACTCCAAATTACATTTGTTTGGACTAGGCAGAGATGAGATTAGAGGAGGCAAGGAGAGAAGGGAAGAAGAGAGAGGGGAGTAGATAAGAGGAAAGGCAGTGGCCATCTCCCTCTCAGCGGGTGGGTGGTGAGGAGATGAGTAGTCCACTGATAACAACCCTGATGCAATCAGCCATGAGAGGCCAGGCCTACAGGAGTGGAGACGCTGAGAGGCCTTCTGTAGAGAGGAGACAGACTGGGGGATGGGCCCTCCTGGCCTCCGCTGGCCCCATAGTGCACTATGCTACATTTCCTCTTTCCTGCTTGTGGTGCTGATTGGCCAATGTATGACTAGTATGGGGTTGTATTGATTGATTAATCTCCTCATCAGCACTGAGGACTTTTGAGTAAGGAGCAGGGCTCAGGAGTGGTCAGCTGATGGGACTATCAATACAAGTAATCTTTGTCTGTCTATGGTTCTGGCCCATCAACAGCTCAATACATAGAGAAAGGAGGGAACGGGATAGAGACAAAGGATAGAGGATGGAGACTGGTTATTACTAGGTTGAGGATTTTTATCAGTAGAGTGACACGTGATTGGCTTCAAAATATTCAATAACATTTGACCCTAGGACAAAAAAGTAAACAGTATTGGACTCTATAGACTAACTGTGAACAAATAGGACCTTAAAGTGTGTGTTTACAGTTAAAGGAAAGTTAGCTTAACCACAGAAATGTACTTGATCCACTCTCCTGAGGTATATGGTCCCTGTGCAGTATTAGGAGCCTTTGAACACACATGGCAGAGATGTTACACAGGTGTGCATGTGTGTGTGGAAAGGACTTTTCTCACCCTGTAAAAGGGGCCTATGGTAAAGGTTAACCACTGTAACTTAAACCTGAAGCAATACATTACCTGGTAATGTAGCTGATTCATGGGCTGTTTTAACATCTGAACTCCCATGTTGCAGTCTGTCAGTAACACATTTGAAGGGTCATCTGTAACCTGAGGGAGTGAGAGAGTAAAAGAGAGGTGGAGAGCGAGAGAGATACTGTGTGTGTTAGGGGAGCCCAAACCACATGAGTTATTACTGTCCAACCCAAAGGTTTTTGAACTGTGGCTCATGTTCAGAGGCAGTCATTTATTATCTTGGCCTAACTCTCTCCCAACACTTACAGTAGGCCTACTCTCAGTCAATTGTTTGTTTGATTCTATTCTTATTGTTTACTCAGACGTCTCATTGAAAAGGTCGCTCCCATTGGATATGTAACGAAAACATTCATCGACTGGTCCCTATAGTTTTTCAACTGGATCATACCAGATGTCTATTGAACAGACACGTTTCCCCCCCACACTGTACCAATGTTCCAGCTTAACACGTCTGTACGTATACAATGTCAGTTTGGCATAGAGGAAAGGGCAGAGTTGGAACATCCTGCTTCTTAAAACTTATTTGGGATCGGTGTCCCTTCCACGGGACGGTTGAGCTAACGTAGGCTAATGCGATTCGCGTGAGGTTGTAAGTAACAAGAACATTTCCCAGGACATAGACATATCTGGTAGCAGAAAGCTTAAATACTTGTTAATCTAACTGTACTGTCCAATTTACAGTAGCTATTACAGTGAAATAATACAATGCTATTGTTTGAGAAGAGTGCACAATTTTGAACATGAAAAGTTATTAATAAAAAATGTAGGCACATTTGGGCAGTCTTGATACAACATTTTGAATAGAAATGCAATGGTTCACTGGATCAGTCTAAAACTTTGCACATACAGTGATGCCATCTAGTGACCAAAATCTAAATTGCACCTGGGTTGGAATAATAAATTATGGCCTGTCTCTTGCATTTCAAAGATGATGGTACAAAAAAATTACAAATGAATGGTTGTTTTTTTCTTTGTATTATCTTTTACCAGATCTATTGTGTTATATTCTACTACATTCCTTTCACATTTCCATAAACTTCAAAGTGGTTCCTTTGAAATGGTACCAATAATATTTATATCCTTGCATCAGGGCCAGAGCTACAGGCAGTTAGATTTGGGTATGTCATTTTAGGCGAAAATGGAAAAAAAGGGGCTAATCCTTAACCTCTCTAGGGTAGGTGAGACCCTAGGTGAGATGTCCCACCAGGCCAACATCCGGTGAAACTGCAGAGAGCTAACATTCTAAATACACCATTTGTTATAGTAAACATTTTTGTAAATACATGTATCTTATATCATTTAAAAGATGAACGTCTTATTAATCCAGCTGCTGTGTCAGATTTCAAAAAGCCATTAATGCGAAAGCAAACATGCTATTTTCTGAGGACAGCGCCACGCACACACAAGTATTACTAGCATTTTCCAACCAAGCATTAGCGTCATGAAAGTCAGAAATAACAATAAAATAAATCGCTTACCATTGAAGATCTTCCTCTGGTGGCAATGCCAAGTGTCCTAACTACACAGTGAATGTTCGTTTTGTTTGATAAAATCAATTTTTATAGCCTAACACAAAACATTTGTAAACCGCTTGCGTCGTGATTTCCGTCTCATTCAACTTTGGACGATGCGTTCGTGGTAATGACACACACTAAACAAAAGTTTATCCAGTCATGATTGGTTTCATTGCAATCCTCTGGTTGTTACTAACACAACCATACAAACCGATTTGAAGACACCAATCAATGACATCATTGCGCACCAATGGTAGGACTGGTCTATCGTTGATTGACTGTATTTTGGACCAATGACCACTGATCATCTTGAAATCTAGCTTGGAAGATAGCCAATAAGCTGAGGTAAACGGCAATATGTAATGGTTATACATTTGAAGACCAGCCTTTGTCATAAACTCTGGGGTAAAAGAGGTTCATTCGCCATTGCAAATCTTACTTGACGGAGCCACGTGTGTTACGCATAGCAGTACATATTCAATAGCATTTTCAACAAGTTTATATATTTAAAATATGGCGAATAAATCAGGAAAAGCTAAAACAAAGTCTAGGTATACAGATTTAACCCAAATTATAGAGGAAATAGATAGATACAGCGAGACCGAGTTGCTTCAGGAAGATGAATCTTTCAGCGAAGCTAGTTTTGACTCCCAGGCGGAAGACATGCTGGATTGGTAAATTCTAATGCTAATGTCATTGTTTGAAATTAATAATATCAAATATTATTTATTTGAGATTTTTTTAAAGATTTTTAAAAAGATTTTCTTATTTTATTTGCAATAATATAAAAATATAATCTGTAATGAAATGTGTAAAGTGCACATTGGCTATACTGTGTGTGTGTGATATATTTTTAACATTTATTTTACATAAACATGGAATGGAACAGCCCTTGACCACTTCACCATAGTGATTATGTTCCCTGTACTCTATATTTATCTGTTTATTTTACGTGTTGATACAGGGCTCATACGTGAAAGTATTGTTACTGATTTTTTAAAACCTTTCTCAGTGGCAGTGATTCTGATTATGAGCCGCCAATGTCTAGGTGTCCATCTCCCTCTGAAGCTGGTTCATCCAGCCGGACCCCCGCTGTCTCCGGATCCATACCTACCTGGCCATCTAGAGATGTGAAGTCAGTGACAAAGAAGAGGAGGTGGGGAAGAGAGAAACCTGCAGACAGAGGGCCAGAGAGGTCGTTGGCACTCTGTGTTAGAAGATGATGTGCAACCAAATCCACCAGTTTTTAGACCCAAAAGGCAGCCAGGACCTCACCTAGACATGACTGCAAAGTACAGCCCCCTTCAACTTTTTCAACTGTTTTTCACCTCATCAGTTGTTGATTCCCTGGTGTCGAACACCAATAAGTACGTGGCTAAGAAGCAGGCAGGAAAGATAGAGGCATGGAAGACCATTTCCATGTCAGACCTTTTCTGCTACTTTTTAATGATCATTTACATGGCGCTGGTGAAGTTGAAAACTCTAAGGGACTACTGGAAAACGTCAGCTCTCTATCAACTGCCTTTCCCCATGACTGCCATGTCTTGTAAAAGGTTTCTGACTATCTCACGGGCGCTTCACATCAGTGACCCAGAAGTTGATGGGGAGAATGACAAGAAGAGAGGCACACCAAGGTTTGATAGGCTGTGCAAAATCAAACCTCTCTACTCCAACATCGTTGAGGCCTGCAAGACCTATTTTCAGCCTGCCCAGAACCTGTCCATCGATGAGAGAATGGTAGCCTCAAAGTCCAGAATCAGCCTCAAACAATACATGCGCAATAAACCAACTAAATGGGGTTACAAACTGTTTGTTTTGGCTGATTCTGTGTGTGCCTACACTAGCAAATTGTTTGTTTATGAGGGAAAAAACAGTTTTGCTACCGGTAATGGACTGAGTTATGATTCCGTTATGGAGTTATTGGATTTTCAACTGCTGGGGAAGGGCTACAAACTGTTCGTGGACAACTTCTACACAAGCCCTACCCTGGTAACAGAGCTGAGGAAGCGGTATGTGTGGGCAAAGACAACGGTGAACGACATGCCTAAG
Organism: Oncorhynchus clarkii lewisi; assembly: GCF_045791955.1. Classification (NCBI taxonomy): domain Eukaryota; kingdom Metazoa; phylum Chordata; class Actinopteri; order Salmoniformes; family Salmonidae; genus Oncorhynchus; species Oncorhynchus clarkii. The sequence continues at coordinate 38,216,591 of NC_092161.1, forward strand.
CGGGCTGAGCGGGGTACCATGCGATGGATCCGTGAAGATGGCCTGCTCTTTGTGAAGCGGATGGATACCAGAGAGGTGGTCATGTGCTCCAGTATCCACAACTCCTTCAGTGGAGATCACGTCATCAGGTGTGTGAAGGACGGTGCAGGGTCATGGACCACAAATTTCCCCATTCCAGCTGCTCTGAAGGACTACAACAAGAGCATGGGAGGTGTGGACCTGTCAGATGCGCTGATAGGATACAACAATGTTCTCCACAAGACCATGAAATGGTACAAGACAACGTTGTTGTGCCCTTTTGTCACAGGAAATGCCCCATCACCTGCACCACCTGTTCAGTAAGCCTTTGCTTTACAGCAGAAAGAGACTGCTATGGGCCATGGCACCAGCAGCACAATATTGTGTAGAGGACTGAAGGTCTTCACAATATTGTAAATAGAAAATATGTAAATAGTTACCCTTGTTAATTGTTTGTTTTATTATTATTATTTATTTTTTATATATATTTTTGTATATATTTTTTTTTGGGGGGGTGTGTGTGTTAGAATAGCATTTATGTATTTTGTTTATAGTTCTTTCCTTCAAAATGTATCACTGTACCAATTCAGCCACTTGGGTACATTTGGGTACATTTGTGTGGGACACCTGGGTGACTTCTTGCTCAATGTCATGTAGCTCACTCATCTTTGAAGTTATCTGTCCAAAACTTGCTCAGCTATTGTTGCCATCTTATGTTCTTCATTCAAATCATCCCCAGCATCCTATCTGTATGTTTGGCTGTTCTTGGTCATTTGAAAGATGATGCAGCAACAATAAAAACAGAAAATGTATGTTTATTTCCTTGTATTTTCTTCTACCAGATCTATTGTGTTATATTCTCCTTCATTCAATTCACATTTCCACAAAATTCAGAGTGTGTCCTTTCAAATGATACCAAGAATATGCATATCCTTGCCTCTGGGCCTGGGCTACAGGCAGTTGTAATTTGTTGGGAGAGTTGTCTGTCTGAAGAGAACCATCCCCAGAAATTTCCAAAATAATCCACGTTGCTGCCCTAGGTCTGGGATTACTAATTGAACACTCTGATCCTGCTGTCATCATTTGAACATAGTGCTCTTAAGTTTAGCTTTAACAAACTAAAATAGGTTAAGTGCTATAAAGACAATTAGGAATCCATGCCTTTTTGTTTCCCCACTTTTCATCGTTCATGTTGAGAAGACATGGTGAAGATGCTTTGTCCAGATCCACATTCACAGCCAACACAATAACTACCACACACATAGATATTCTCAAACCTTTATCCTCACACGCACCTCATGCTCCTTCCTCTCTCTCTCTCTCTGTCTGACTGACTGTGCTGGGCCTGGCTGGGGTGATGGGTAGAGAGAGCCACACACAGCTCTGTCCTGCTCTACCCTGACTGGCTGACTGATACAGTTAGTTGATTCTAGCCTGTAGATAGACAGCCCTGCTATCTCTTAGGTGACAATGGTTATTTTCACCTCTCTTAATCGCAGAGCCTTGACTAATTTAATTCATTAACCGTCTCTCTGCAGTCAGCTATTGTTGCCTTAGCTATTTACAGGTATATTTAGAGAGCTACAATAGAGAGGGAAATGTCACATTAGTGCATATGACATTATACATTACTAGTGTGTGTGTGCAAGTGTGTTTGTTTGTGTGCGTAACGACATTATACAATACAATACTAGAGTGTGTTGGTGTGTTTTTCTTTTAGGCTAAAGCTCGATCAGCCAGTGTGTCTTTTCAGACTCAGGGGGTGTTGTTTTTAATGCATACTTACAGCGTTGTATGATTACAGTGGGGATTATGTTGTCTGTGCTAATAGGACCACAGGAAAAGTCCCAGAGCGTGCAGATCACTCCTACATTTTGCTATATGGGTGGATGATGACAATTACATTAATCATAGCATACTTACGCTTTAGTGTGTGTGTGTGTGTGTGTGTGTGTGTGTGTGTGTGTGTGTGTGTGTGTGTGTGTGTGTGTGTGTGTGTGTGTGTGTGTGTGTGTGTGTGTGTGTGTGTGTGTGTGTGTGCATCTTCCAGGAGCTTTTGTTCCAATGAAAATACAATCATACATCAACTTGGTTATTTCAAGCTCTCCTCGCGGCCCACTTATGGAAATATAAAGGCCCGGGACACCTGATACAGTGACATTTTCAGTTCTGGGAATACTTTTTACTCCTTGTTATTCTAGTGGCTAATAACTTTTTTACATGTCATAAAATTTAAAAAATAATAATAAAATGTTCTTTCATTCTCATTAGTTAGACTGCTGAGTTCTTGAATTACATCCTGAAGTTCAGTCTCATTTAATCTCTATCCAGACACACACACACATACACATCTAGTGTTCTGTGTTCCGTGGGGTGCTCTGACCCCTGTCAAAGCTCCCACCTTAAATTAGACTACCATGATGCCATTGTGCCGGGGACCTAACCAGGTGTCGCTTGGCATGGCAACAGTCCGGGGGTCTGGGGCGACGAATGAATGACAGTCCTTAGTGCTTCACATTGGTTTCTACCACTTTAATTTAAGACCCTCAACTTAGCACACACCGACACAGGCAGAATGTACATTTAAATTTACATACAGTATTTTCATTTTATATTTCTAGCGTTAACTATTCTCATCACTTGTGGTAATGACAGATTGGAATCTCAATGCATACTGAATCTAAATTACTATAAATTGTGGAGTGTGCAGACCTCCACAATCAACCTGATACCCCAAATAAACAATTTTTGGATAAGCCTAAATCAATTACATGCACGGTTGACCACTCCCTCCCTGTTCTTCTTCAGATAGGGTTTCAGTTGGTCCTCCCAATGGCACATGTTCAAAGTGGATGGCCCTTGACATTGTCTCTCACCTGAGCCTCCAGTGTCCTTTACAGTCCATTATGTCCTACCAGTACACCAGCAGCATGAGAGAAGCTTGGATTGGATCTCTCTCCATGCTCACTCCATGTGGAATCATGTCGCACTCCTGAGAGAAAAGGCATGAGAGAAAAGGCAGTTGATAGCTTCGACTGGATGCTGTGTACAGGTTGCTGGCTCGGACTCAGGTCTCACGGTAGAAGTGGTGAAGGACTATGCTGAATGCCATTGTCACCATTACTTAGGCGAGTTAGAGGGGATGTTGAGGTTCACACTGTTCTTGGTTAATTAATCCCTTCCATGCATCTAGACACCATCTGTGGTCACCTTCGCCATAACGTCGAGCGAGGACAGACCAGAACAGCAGTTTAGTTTAGGGCATTTCTGATTCAGGAAATCCTAACAAATTATTACGACTACCAACATTCTTAATACAGATTTCTAAAGCAAATGTAAAAGATAATAACAACACACAGTTGAAACCATTTTTTTCTGCAAATTGGCTTATACTTCCCTAGCATCTTGGCGATCTCACTGCAGAGTTACAGGTCAGGAAGTTAGAGGGCTAATTCTTAGGGAGAAATCCTGACCATCCAGCAGACCCAATTTGGTGAAATTTGTTATTGAAGCAAGATAAAAATGAAGGGGGTAAAAAACAACAGCAATACACATACTGTATATTAATTGATGTGGGGAAAACATCAATCCATTTGGAGTAACTGTCAACCATTACCAACATATATTTTACAGGCGGGCATATGAAGAAAATACATTTTTGTATTTACCAAAGGGCCCCAGGGGACTGGTAATTCCCCTTTAGGACACATGACTCACATCGTGCAGCAGGTAGCCTAGTGGTCAGGGCATTGGACTTGGATTGGATCGAATCCCCGAGCTGACAAGGTAAAAATCTGTCATTCTGCCCCTGAACAAGGCAGTTAAACCCCTGTTCCTTGGCCGTCAATGAAAAAAAAAATGTTCTTAACTCTTTTGGGATAGGGGGCAGCATTTTCACTTTTGGATGAATAGCATATGAACTGCCTCCTACTCTGTCCCAGATGCTAATATATACATATTATTATTAGTATTGGATAGAAAACACTCTGAAGTTTCTAAAACTGTTTGAATGATGTCTGTGAGTATAACAGAACTCATATGGCAGGTGAAAACCTGAGAAATATCCAACCAGGAAGTGGGTTAACTGAGGTTTGTAGGTTTTCAAAGCTTGGCCTACCGAATACATAGTGGGATATGTATGAAGTTGCACTTCCTACGGCTTCCACTAGATGTCAACCGTCTTTAGAAACTTGAATGAGAATCCTACTATAAAGGAGGCGCTCATGAGACCTGTTTGAGTCAGTGGTCTGGCAGAGTGTCTCAGGCTCGTGACGCGCGTTCCCGACAGAGTTGCCTCTCGTTCCAGTGCTTTTCTTCAGACATAGGAATTCTCCGGTTGGAACATTATTGATGTTTATGTTAAAAACATCCTAAAGATTGATTCCATACATCGTTTGACATGTTTCTAAAGGACTGTAACGGAACTTTTCGAGTTTTTGTCTGGACGAAGTGCCTGCGCCTCATGAAGATGGATTACTGGGCTGAACACGCAAACAACAAGTGGCTATTTGGACATAAATGATGGACTTTATGGAACTTTATGGAACAAATCAGTCATTTATTGTCGAACTGGGATTCCTGTGAGTGCCTTCTGATGAAGATAATCAAAGGTGAGTGAATATTTATGGTGTTATTTCTAACTTCTGTTGACTCCAAAATGGTGGATATTTCTCTGGCTGGATTTGGCTCTGAGTGCCGTTCTCAGATTATGCTATTTTCTTAAAGTTTTTTTGAAATCTGACACAGCGGTTGCATTAAGGAGAAGTCTTTAATTCTGTGAATAACAGTTGTATCTTTTATCAATGTTTATTATGAGTATTTCTGCAAAATCACCGGATGTTTTGGAATCACAACATTACTGCACGTAACGTGCCAATGTAAACTGAGATTCTTGGAAATAAATATGCATATTATCGAACAAAACATACATGGATTGTGTAACATGATGTCCTATGAGTGTCATCTGATGAAGATCATCAAAGGTTAGTGATTAATATTATCTATATTTCTGCTTTTTGTGACTTCTCTCTTTGGCTGGAAAAATGGCTGTGTGTTTTTTTGACTTGGCTATGACCTAACATAATCATATGTTGTGCTTTCGCTGTAAAGCATTTTTGAAATCGTACATGATGGGTAGATTAACAAGATGTATATCTTTCATTTTCTGTTTTGGACTTGTTAATGTGTGAAGGTTACATATTTAAAAAAAATATTGGGGAATTTCGCTCGCTGCCTTATCAGTGGACTGTTGTCGAGGGGTTCCGAAAGGTTAACTGACTTTCCTAGTTAAAAAAAGGTTAAATTAAAATAAAATTGTGATTCATGCATCCAAAAAACAACACTGCCTTTTAAATAAAAAATAAACAAATTAGAATAACAAATCAAATTAGAATTACAATGCTTGATAACACCATAAGGAAATAATTGTATCCTTCATTCAGGGGCAGTGCTTTCTCTCTGTCCTTCTCATGGTCCGGATCACACATGGCATTATTGATAAATTATAAACTTCTTCTAATTATTAGAGTCTACATAGCCCCTTTAAATTTATCCCAATATCTCCAGTCTTGCTAGTGAGGGTGATCAGGCCTCACCAGGAAGTCAGAACAGAGGTCAGAGGTCAGTCAGCCCAGTGAGTGTTTGTTTTCAATAACAATAATAACAATAACCCAATATTTTAGTTGTCAGTGTTTATTATGATTTTAAACTCCCAGCAGAGCCCCAAGTCCAATGTATATATCCTCTGGCCTGTTGATGTTCTCCGTATCCATAGTCAGAATGATTTTGCAGTGCATGGTGATCAAACAGGTTTCCTGTTATATTCATCAGAAGTGTAGGGAGGGTGAAGTCTGTGAATCCAAAACACGCATACAACAGTATTCATACCTTGGTTTTTGTAATAAATGTGAATGAAAAAAACTGTTTTGATAATGTTTTTCATTCACATACCTTGTCTATAAAGTAGAGGTAAGTAAGTAAATTAATTGTAAGTCAAATTAATTGAAGAGATAAGGGAGGAGGATGGTAAATGTGATCCGCATAACATACCAATACCAATTGACGCCTCCTCCTCTGCATACCCGCAGACACAGACACAGAATGAATATGATTTCGGAGGGCAGAAAATATTAAAAATGAAAGCATTAGACCTCTCACTAAAGGCATCAGTCATACAAAAGTTATACTTAAATCTGAAATGGTTCTCTAGTAAATTAGTGAGAATGTCTCACCCCATGTTCACGAATGGCTTTTCTCCCTTTATTCAGATTACAATTGCTCACCTTCGGGTTTTTGAAAACAAAATAATCTCCAAAATATCGTTATTTTTTTTAAACAAGCCTTAGAAAGTTGCGTTGCAATTTCAGTTTAATCCACCTGAAATGACAGAACATATAATACAATAAATATTGTGGTTAAACTCAAATATACTAATATGCTGATAAAAAAATACAAAAATTAGATAACATTTTTGAAAGAAAGGTATAATCTATGTAAATGGTATCATAAATAAGACTGGTGGTGTTATATCACATATGCAGCTAACACAGACATATGTGTCTGCTCTATCGATAATTACAACCAACTAATTGCAGGATTACCACAAAAATGGAAGTGTGAAGTGGAAGAGGGAAAAAGTAAGGAACTTATCTGTCTACCCTGCATTAAAGACCAAAAATGGTTAAAGAAAATTGTGATAAAAAAATATATACCAGTTTCATTTAAGGACCAAAGAATTGACAGCGGTGCCATATAAATTGCAAATGAGTTGGGAAGAGATTTTCTATGTACCGATTCCATGGCACATGGTGTATGAATTTACACGCCAGATTCAAAACTTCAAATTTTTCCATTTCAATTATTATACAAAATTCTTGCAACCAATAGAATGTTTTATATATATATACATTTATATGTATTTAAATATATGGGGGATACAATCTTCCCAGCTCTGCTGCGAGGAGGTAGAGTCATTATATCATTTATTTTGGTACTGTCCGTAAGTAGCTAATTTTTGGTCACAGGTCCAGGAATGGCTGAAGAATTGCAACATTTACCTAGAACTAATGGTGCAGATAGCAATCCTGTGTGATTTGAAAAGTCATAGTCAATCGATAAATAATATAATAATTATTTTAGTAAAAATGTTTTTCTTTAATTTACAATCTGTAGAAACTATGAGAATATAAAGGTTCAGTAGTTTTGTGAAGCATCACAGCACAGTTGAAAAAAATGGATGGTGTTAAGAGATAGATGGGAGGGGTTGAATGGAGCCAAATTATTGTGGAAATTCTTACAGAGGACACTCAATCTTAAATGAATAATTGTTTATTGTCAGCGTGCTGAAGAGGTTCAAACAAATTTGATGCACCATAGTGAATGTCTGTCAGGAGCTCTAACGGGGCAGTCCTGTTTAGTTCTCATATATACTGCAGACAAGTCGTATTTGCATGATTTAGCTTATTCATAAGTAATGAATCATTAATGTATGCTTCGTTCTTGTGACCAACCAATAATGGGTCTCTAAGCCGAGACCTTGAAACTGAGATATCCCTTTCTCCAAACAGAGAACACAGAAATGTATAAATAGAAAAGCACCAATATAAGATGTTCCATCATAGGTCCTGAACCTCTGTGTGTCTCATGTCCACACTGTGCTATGCACCACTGGGTGGCCACAGAGGAAACAAATGCTTGTACCACTCAGGAGGGAAGGAAGGGAGGTGTGGAGGATATACGAGCCACGTGTCAGGCTCAATTAGTAGTGAATATCTGGACTGTGGTCTTTGAAACATAGCCCACCTCTTAAAAGGCCTGTCTGTGGAGAATGTAAGGAGGACACCAAATGCATACTCATCATGTTTTTACAGGTTGGTCTAGCTCCCGTTACTGAATCATTGTGTTGTGTCCCAATAATGCAGTATCCCCTTCCTTCTTTAGTGTGAATTAGTTCGCTACTCTATTTCACCATCTAAAAACATTGGATTGGTGTAGGCTTGTGCTGGGGGGAGGGTACATATACTAGTCATTTCCTTTCAAACAATTAAGGGAAGTGAAAAAGAGCACACTTTGGGAGAAAAGAGAGATTATTGGGACGTTACATGGCTGTAAAGTGGTCCAAAGAACAAGTAGTATTATACATTGAGTGTAAAAACATTAGGAACACCTTCCTAATATTGATTTGCACCCCCGTTTGCCCTCAGAACAGCCTCAATTCGTTGGGGCGTGGACTACAAGGCGTTGAAAGCGTACTACAGGGATGCTGGCCCATGTTGACTCCAATGCTTCCCACAGCTTTCTCAAGTTGCGCAATGTCTACATATCTTGCATTAATCATCCCATACAGTTGCATGTGAATGTATTGGGGGGGGGGGTTGTATTATTTGATTTACACAACATGCATACCACATTAACGATTGAAATATTGTTTTATTGTAAAACAAACAAAAAAAGAAGACAAAAAAACTGAAAACTTGAGCATGCATAACTATTCAACCCCCCAAAGTCAATACTTTGTAGATACAGCTTTTGCATCAATTACAGCTGCAACTCTCTTGGGGTATGTCTCTATAAGCTTGGCACATCTAGTGACTGGGATTTTTTGCCCATTCTTCAAGGCAAAATTGCTCTAGCTCCTTCAAGTTTGATGGGTTCTGCTGGTGGTGTACAGTAATCTTTGTCATACCAGAGATTCTCAATTGGATTGAGGTCTGGGATTTGACTAGGCCATTCCAATACATGTAAATGTTTCCCCTTAAACCACTCAAGTGTTGCTTTAGCAGTATGCTTAGGGCCATTGTCCTCCTGGATGGTGAACCTCGGTCCCAGTCTCAAATCTCTGGAAGACAAAATATTTCCCTCAAGAATTTCCCTGTATTTAGCGCCATCGATCATTCCTTCAATTCTGACCAGTTTCCCAGTCCTGGTGTTGGGTACGCGCCAGACATAGTGTTTTCCTTGATGGCCAAATAGCTCAATTTTAGTCTCACCTGACCAGAGTACCTTCTTCCATATCTTTGGGGAGTTTCCCACATGGCTTTTGGCAAACAACAATCGTGTTTGCTAATTTCTTTCTTTATGCAATTGCTTTTTCTGCCACTCTTCCGTAAAACCCAGCTAAGTGGAGTGTATGGCTTAAAGTGGTCCAATGGACAGATACTCCAATCTCCGCTTTGGAGCTTTGCAGCTCTTTGGAGCTTTGCAGTTCCTTCAGTGTTATCTTTGGTCTCTTTGTTGCCTCTCTGATTAATGCCCTCCTCGCCTGGTCCGTGAGTTTTGGTGGGCAGCCCTCTCTTGGGAGGTTTGTTGTGGTGCCATATTCTTTCCATTTTTTAATAATGGATTTAATGGTACTCTGTGGTATTTTCAAAGTTTCTGATATTTTTTTATAACCCAACCCTGATGTGTACTTCTCCACAACTTTGTCCCTGACCTGTTTGTCCCTGACCTGTTTGCCGCTTGCTTGGTGGTGCCCCTTGCATAGTGGTGTTACAGACTCTGGGGCCTTTCAGAACAGGTGTATACTGAGATATACTGAGTTCACATGACAAGTAGATTACACACAGGTGGACATTATTTAACTAATTATGTGACTTCTGAAGGTAATTGGTTGCACCAGATCTTATTTAGGGGCTTCATAGCAAATGGGGTGAATACATATGTACTAACAACTTTTCTGTTTGACATTTTTTGACATTTTTTGAAACAAGTAATTTTTTAATTTCACTTATTTTTGTATTTCACTTATTTTGACTATTTTGTATATGTCCATTCCTTGAAATCCAAATTAAAGTCCATATAAATATAAGGTTGTAATGCAACAAAATCGGAAAAACGCCAAGGGGGATAAATACTGTATTGAATACTGAATACTGTATTTTATACCATCTATTGCATCTTGCCTATGCCGCTCGGTTATTACTCATCCATATGTTTATATGTATATATTCTTATTCCATTCCTTTACTTAGATTTGTTTGCATTAGGTAGTTGTTGTGGAATTGTTAGATTACTTGCTAGATATTGCTGGACTGTCGGAACTAGAAGCACAAGCATTACGCTAGAACTCATAATAACATCTGCTAACCATATGTGTATGTGACTAATTTTTTTTATTTGAAGTTGGCTGGATATCCTATTCTGAATGATTTGTGGTTATATGGTAGCGTTTCGTAGTGTGATTGATTTTACTAATTGCATTAGTACTGTACAAAGTTAGAGGTGCACTATTTGAATGCACCACTCCCCCTACCTTGGGCTTTGTGTGGAAACCTGAGGTCAACCTACCCCCGCACCCCCCCCCATCTCGTACTTCTGAGTGGGAGACCTTCCCAGGTAGTAGCCTGCCTAGCTTACAAACTAGTCCCACAGGGTGTCATGCAAATGAGTGCAAATGAGCGATAGAAAACCAATCGCGCAAATGTTACCATTCCAATTTTTTTTGGTGCGGGCGCCCCATGCCTCTCCCAGCAAGATGCCACCCTGGGCGGCTGCCCATGTCGCCTATACCTAAATCCACTGCACTGAATGGCACACGTACACAGTCCATGTCTCAATTGTCTCAAGGCTTAAAAATCCTGTCTCCTCACCTTTATATACACAGGTGATGTCAATAAGGGATCATAGCTTTCACCTGAATTCACCTGAATGTTTTTTACACTTAGTGTATATCCTTAACTGTTTAATTGGATTTGGACAGGTGTTATTCCATAGCTTTTCTCAGCTTTTATTATGATCAGTGGAACCCTTATATTCTGTTTAAGTCATGAATGTTGGAGTGATTATCATCTAACAACACAGGACAAACAAAAGAGCTTTGCCACTTGGGTAGCCTAGTGCAAGGATTTTTTTTTATCAAGATGAAATTAAGTAGATATTTTGCCTTTTAGTCAACATATTTTGCGGTATGTGAGGTGTCCCCTGAAGTACAGAACCCAGCCCCGTATGAGCCACTTGGCTTGCGTGTGTGTGTGTGTGTGTGTGTGTGTGTGTGTGTGTGTGTGAGCCCGCTGAAACCTTGCAACGCTTATTGAAGTTGTTACAAGGTTATAAAAACAATTCTAATAAATGCAACAGTTGTGCAATGGATAAATATATTCCTAACTTTTATTATTCCCAAAAAATTATCCATCAAATATTGACTGAAATATAGTATATAAAACATTTTACTGGCACGGACAAATAATGAATGCAATTCAGAAATTCATTTTTTTGTAAATTTCCACATTTTTTCCCCCTTAGAATACTCTCATATATACATTTTCTTATTGTATAAGGTAATTTTGTTTATTTTGTCTTAAAAAAGAAAATGAGATGTGGCTAATTTGCATAATACACTGGGCGTATTTGTGTATATGAATAAATTAACTTAACAGGGCTGCAACCAACAAACACATGCACAGTCTACCCTACCTGCACTCACCTGCGCTGTCTAGACTGCCTCATTAATTACTCGTTTTCTCTTTCTGTTGTGTCAATAGCAGGATACCCTCAGATAAAAAAAATCAACACGCTTGGCTCAAGTTTAAACCTGTCTAAACATACTTTACGTTGCTTGTGAGATAATGTCACTATAATCCGATTGTTCATTAAGGTTTTTTTCAATTCCAAAACCACCCAATTTAAAGTTGTATCTCTACTCTTTCTTGTGATGTAAGTGTCGACAGTGTACTAAATCCCAGATTTTTTTTGTGTTCTTATAGATACAATGAAAATATAATGTATTCCATTAAGTCTATTTCAGACATTACCGCCTTGTGTTTGGCAGGTCATTACAAACATTTCCACGGTCGTAAAGTTAACGGTAAAAATAGGTGTTTTTTAGGTATAAGCAAGAGTATTGAAGACTCGCCCGGAGTAAAATTAAAGCAATCAATTCAGCAAGATTTAAGTGACAAGTGGATTTTTCACCCCTCAAACAAAGGAAATAGATGGCTGAAAAAGACAGATCCTCAGGTGGGCGGGGCATGCACGCTGCTAATGCAACTCAGAGTCACTGTGTCACACCCTGACCATAGTTTGCTTTGTATGTTTCTATGTTTTGTTTGGTCAGGGTGTGATCTGAGTGGGCATTCTATGTTGTGTGTCCAGTTTGTCTGTTTCTGTGTTTGGCCTGATATGGTTCTCAATCAGAGGCAGGTGTTAGTCATTGTCTCTGATTGGGAACCATATTTAGGTAGGTGTTGGGGTTTGTGGGTGATTGTTCCTGTCTCTGTGTTTGCACCAGATAGGGCTGTTTTGGTTTCGCACATTTCTTGGTTTTGTTAGTCTATTCATGTGTAGTTTCTTTATTAAATAACCATGAGTAATAACCACGCTGCGTTTTGGTCCGCCTCTCCTTCAACACAAGAAAACCGAGGCATACAAAGGAGCAGGTGGTCTCTAACTTCCTCTTCTGTTTTCAAATTGTTTGTGGATCTGTGTAATCTGAGGGAAATATGTGTCTCTAATATGGCCAAAAATTTGGCAGGAGGTTAGGAAGTGCAGCTCAGTTTCCAGCTCATTTTGTGGGCAGTGTGCAAATAGCAGTCTTCTCTTGAGAGCCAGGTCTGCCTACAGCGGCCTTTCTCAATTGCAAGTCTATTCTCACTGAGTCTGTACATAGTCAAAGCTTTCCTTAAGTTTGGGTCAGTCACAGTGGTCAGGTATTTAGGGCCACTGTGTACTCTGTTTAGTGGGAGGGGGGGGGGATATAGGTAGTTAAAAGCAGTACATTGTTCTCTGAGATCATTTCCTTTTTAATTTCCAGCCAAATGTTCCTGTTTTGACTAATTTAATAGAGTGAGTTAGGTCTGCTCTAAACCACATTAGCATACCCCTGTGTCCCTTCCCTGTTTCACACCTGGTAGTTTGGCGGATGGGACTACCAGCTCTCTGTAACCTGGAGGGCAACCAGTGGGTCCGTCTCCTCTATACCAGGTTTCTTGTAGGATGACATTGCTTGTATTTCTGATTTCTTTGAAGTCCAGGTTCCTGCTCTTTAGGCCAAAGGCAGATGACCTCAGGCCTTGCATATTCCAGGATGAGATAGTGAAGGCTTTGTGTTCCATAAAGTGTCCAATGTTGTGTTTCTCTCTCTCTCATTTTCGGTCTCCCTCTGAGGCCATTATGATGCGTTAAATACCTGTGTCAGCTGTTTGCATACTGCAGCTGTTATCTCTAGATGGGCCAATTGGTTTGGAACTCTGAAGTGTTCTGTTGAAGCAGCACAGAGAACTGTGATAAGAGCCACTCGTATCAGGTGCTTGGGCTTAAGTGCATTGTAGAGCCACACCATACCGGAGATACAAAATTATCAATTCATACAATCTGCATAGCTACTATTTTCCACCGCCCTCCAATTTACAGCTAGTTTATGGAACTATGGTGTCTGTAATGATTGTGGGGTCGTCTTATCTCTTGTAGGATCTATTTATCTCCACATGAGTGTTAGAATGCTACCTTCCCTCATATAGACCAGTACTGAACTTGTGTTTAGTTTAGATTAAACATACTGTACTGTCTGTGGCGCTCTACCAAAGACCTCATTATACCCCACCCACAGCAGCCTCTCTCCCTCTCGCCATCTCAATCCCTTTTTCTTTCACCGTTATTTGACCAGGTAAGCCAGTTGAGAACACGTTCTCATTTACAACTGCGACCTGGCCAAGATAGAGCAAAGCAGTGCGACACAAACAACACAGAGTTACACATGGGATAAACAAACATACCGTCAATTACACAATAGAAAAGTCTATATACAGTGTGTGCAAATGTAGTAAGATTAGGGAGGTAAGGCAAAAAAATAGGCCATAGTGGCAAAATAATTACAATTTAGCAATTAAACACTGGAGTGATAGATGTGCCATCTCTGCCTCAGACATTTTGGCTCAGGGTATTTGGCTCAGAAATTATGCAGACTGTTTACTTTTTGAAAGGTCAATGTACACTGCATTGATTGCCACTAAACCAGTGGCTTGGAGGGGTTGGGATGAAAGGAAGATGAGAGGTGGTGAAGTCATTTGTGTGTGAGAGAGAGTGGATGGAGATGACATTTCAGCCAATGGGACAAACACCCTATCGAAACCCTACATGCAGAGTTCTGTAAGATTGTCCTACATGCCCAGAGGAAAACTACAAACAATGCGTGCAAAGCAGAATTAGGCCAATATCCATTCATATAAAAAAAAATCTTTAAAGAAATACATGCATATCATTACCAAGCACTGCAATGCCAAGAGCTGAGCCAAGAAAAGAGTCCCCTCATCGAGCTGGTCCTAATGCAGAGTTCACAAACCTGTTCTACTAAAACACTGAAGCCTCAGGACCAGAACATCCAATCAATCAGAATAAACCAAATTAAAGCACAGTCAAAAAAGATACATCAGCTATTGGGAAACAAGCACAAAACAAAATGCAATGCTATCTGGCCCTAAATTGTACACCAACTATTTAGCCATGATTACTGATCAAAACCTTAGAAAAGCCTTGCCATTGACTTCGCTTCCGCGGAAAGGCTGTGCAGTCCCTGCAATACCACAGAACCTGAGGTAGAGCTGCATATCCTGACAAAATGTAAAAAATATTAAGTAATTAGAGAGTTTAGTCTCCCCAAATTTGAAGCTATCATTGAAGGGTTCCAAGACCTGTCTGATGAGAAGAGACTACTTTTGGTTGGCAACACACTAGATTTCTGCCTGCCATAAAATGAGAGACAGTGTCTTTGAGAGAGAGAGAGGCACAACAAAAGACAGACTCTGTATTCAGACTCTGTTTTAAATATCTTTACTTAATAACACCTGGCCTTTGAAACAGAGCCTCATCTATTATTTAGTCATTGTTCCTAATCTGTGTTTATGTAAATTAGTAGGGGTAGTATTTGAGCGATAGCTTTAGCTTGTTTACTCCAGTGATGAGAGAGCAGAGCTGTTTGTGTCTGTCTGGGGATTTGAGTCAGTGTTCCATTCATGCACATCAGTCCCCCTGTGCCATGTATAGTATATGTGTATATATACTGTATGTATGTATGTATGTATGTATGTATGTATGTATGTATGTGTGTATGTATGTATGTGTGTGTGTGTGTGTGTGATGCCTGGGCCCAGATGGGTTCCCCCTTCTTGCTCCTCACCTGACAGATAGACAGATGGAAAAAAATTACAGCATGGCTCTTCCTGCATTAACACCTCACCTTGAGCGTGTCCCCAGCTAAACGTGTGTGTGTGTGAAAAATGAAGAACTGCCAAGATAGCCCCCACATTTTCCCCACTCCTAAATCTTCAATTCCGAATGCACACACAAACACACACATGCATGCATGACTCACACACACCACACACACATAAAATGTAATACACAAACTAACACAGACACACACACGAAAAACAGCAATCAATACCATCACAACAAAGTCCTGATAAATGTCCTGTGTATTTTGTTTTTCTCTACAGAGTGAGCAGTCTGGCTGAATTATCTTCCTCTAGTCCTGCTATAAATACTCAGAGTGTGCATCCCAAATGGCACCCTATTCCCTATGTAGTGAGCTACTTCTGAGCAGGACCCTATGGGCTCTATAGGGAATAGGGTGCCATTTTGGACACGGTATCTCAGACACCACTGGCATAATTTTTAAGCAACTTTGGTGAATGATGCATCTTGCCAAAGAAATCCAGCATTTACAAAATTACACTGATTTGCCCAAGGGGGAGCTGCATTATTCGTGGGGGAAGACATGTTTACTGTTGCCTTGTTTACCTTGTAATGGGGCGGCAGGCAGACTAGCGTTGGGCCCGTAACCGAAAGGTTGCTGGTTTAAATCCCAGAGTCGACAAGAAACTGTCTGTGCCCTTGAGCAAATATCTGTTGATGTGCCCCTGAGCAAGGCAATTAACCCTAATTACTCCTAAGTAGCTCTGGATAAGAGTGTCCGCTAAATGACTCAAATGTAAATGTAATGTACGCCATGTCCAGAACCAATTTCAATTTGTCAAATAGATGGATGTAGTGAAAAGAGAGACTGTGAAACTCTAACCGGAGGAAGGAGTTGATTTACAATCCTTGCCACCCTCCACTACAAATCAGGACTCTGGAGCAGCAAGCCAGGCACGCATCAGTCACTCAACCTGAGCTGGATCTTATTCACCTTCATGATTTATAATATAATAATATATGCCATTTAGCAGATGCTTTTATCCAAAGTGACTTACAGTCATGAGTATGGGTGGTCCCAGGAATCAAATCCACTACCCTGGCATTACAAGCACAATGCTTTACAAACTGAGCTAAATGAACCACATTTACTCACAACCAGACCAACTATTCACACTGAGTGGCTTTGTCACAGTAAAAATACCTAAACTAGGGTGTGCCTTGGGCATGTATATTGAAGCTACAGTACCAGCCTCCTCCCTCCCGTACTGTAACTGGAGGCAGAATCAGATCTTGGTCCCCCCCGTCCCACATTCCTCAGTGGAATGTTCCGTCTGCTTCCTCCCTTCTCCCCCTCTCCTCCAGGGCTGTTGGTCTGTGCTGTCTGGTCGCTGAGAGGGAGTGGCTGATGGAAGTGACTGGGACACTAGGCTTATTGCCTACTTTAACACAATGCCTCTGCCTCACATCCTGACTCCATAATGGGGGCCAATATCATATCCAGCTGGGCTTGCCAGCCACGCGCAGCAATAGGAATGCACACAGAGACACACAGACACACATACACAGTTGTCTGTTATAATGGCTCTGTTAAACTATTTCTGGTTCAAGAGAACAATCTGTGCTTCTGTTTTTGTAACTTGCTCAAGATGTGGAGTGATTCCACTAGCATTATACAAATCTTGTCACACCCTGTTTCTGTTTCACCTGTCTTTGTGCTTGTCTCCACCCACCTCCAGGTGTCGCCCATCTTCCCCAATATCTCCAGTGTACTTATACCTGTGTTCTCTGTTTGTCTGTTGCCAGTTTGTTTTGTCTGTCAAGCCTACCAGCATTTCCCCCTTTGCTCCTGTCTGTTTCTAGTTCCTGTTTTCTAGTTTTTCGGTTTTTACCATTTTGCCTGCCCTGACCCTGAGCCTGCCTGCCGTTCGGTACCTTTGGGCTCTGATCTGGATTACTGACCTCTGCCTGCCCTTGACATGTCGTTTTAGCTGCCCCTGTTCTAGTAATAAACTTTTGTTTCTTCAACACTGTCTGCATCTGGGTCTTCCCTAAAACGTGATAGTACGAACTGGCCATGACTGACCCAGCAGACCTGGCCCAGCTCTGCAACGCCATCTCCTCCCAAGGAGCCAACATCAGAAGGCACGAGGAGTTGCTTCATTGTCTTATGGAAGGGTTGTAGACCTTGGCCGAACGCCATGACCGAGCATTCAACACATTGCTGGAGCAATTCCGCGGGTTGCCTGTTAGGCAGCCTACCACGACTGTAAGATCCCGACTGTTTTTGTAACTTGCTCAAGATGTGGAGTGATTCCACTAGCATTATACAAATCTTGTCACACCCTGTTTCTGTTTCACCTGTCTTTGTGCTTGTCTCCACCCACCTCCAGGTGTCGCCCATCTTCCCCAATATCTCCAGTGTACTTATACCTGTGTTCTCTGTTTGTCTGTTGCCAGTTTGTTTTGTCTGTCAAGCCTACCAGCATTTCCCCCTTTGCTCCTGTCTGTTTCTAGTTCCTGTTTTCTAGTTTTTCGGTTTTTACCATTTTGCCTGCCCTGACCCTGAGCCTGCCTGCCGTTCGGTACCTTTGGGCTCTGATCTGGATTACTGACCTCTGCCTGCCCTTGACATGTCGTTTTAGCTGCCCCTGTTCTAGTAATAAACTTTTGTTACTTCAACACTGTCTGCATCTGGGTCTTCCCTAAAACGTGATAGTACGAACTGGCCATGACTGACCCAGCAGACCTGGCCCAGCTCTGCAACGCCATCTCCTCCCAAGGAGCCAACATCAGAAGGCACGAGGAGTTGCTTCATTGTCTTATGGAAGGGTTGTAGACCTTGGCCGAACGCCATGACCGAGCATTCAACACATTGCTGGAGCAATTCCGCGGGTTGCCTGTTAGGCAGCCTACCACGACTGTAAGATCCCAACCCATCAGTAACCCGGCTGTTAGCAGCGCCACCACCCCGGTTTCCCGGGAACCCCACTTACCTCCACCGCAACGCTTCGATGGAGAGTCGGGCACCAGTCGGGCGTTTCTCGGTCATCGAGCTGCAGCCCTCCTTCCTCTCTAAGATAGCGTACCTCATCACGCTGATGTCCAGGAGTGCTCTCGCCTGGGCTACGGCAGTATGGGAACATCAGTCGGCTGTATGCTTCAGTCTGGAGGAGTTTGTGGTGTAAAGAGAGTTTTCGATGCTCCATTGTCCGGGAGAGAGGCTGCCCAGAAGTTACTCCAGCTTCGACAAGACTCCAGCAGTGTGGCAGACTATGCAGTGGATTTCTGCACGTTAGCAGCTGAGAGTGCCTGGAACCCAGAAGCGCTGTTCAGCATGTTCCTGCACAGAGTATTGGAGGAAGTAAAGGAAGAGCTTCCAGCCCTAGGAACTACCGATGGATCTCGACTCGCTCACTGCCTTCACAATTCGGATTGATGGGCAACTACGGAAACGAAGGAAGGAGAAGAGATTTGATTTCTCTCGTCTGCCCAAGGATTCCAACCTCGCCTCCGGGATGTCCCCGATGGCTTCGTTGTCGAGAGAACCCGAGGCTACCCGAGTTCCCCAGAAAGTCTCCGAAGGCTGCCGATGCAACTAGGCAGAGCTAGGCTGTCTCCAGCCGAACGGCTACACAGGAATCACACTAAGAGTTGCCTGTATTGCAGTAGTACTACTGCTCATTTTGTATCCACCTGTCCCCTAAAAGACCAGGCTCACCGGTAGGAGCGAGTACTCTTGTTGGCCATACGGATAACTCTTCCTCTTCCCTTACACTTTTCATGCATTTTGCTGAGGGGAAACCAGTCGAAATCTCTCCGGGTACTCATCGACTCTGGGGCCGATGAGAGCTTTATGGATGCATGCTACCCTGGCGTCCGAGATAGGCATCCCCACTCAGACCATCTCCATTCCCATGGACTTTAGAGCGCTGGACGGATGCTCTATAGGCCGGGTCACCCACAATACCATCCTACGGGTGTTAGGGAACCACAGGAAGAGGATCCAATTCCTGCTCATTAAGATTATTTTGGCTCCAGCGACACAATCCCCTTATTGACTGGTCTGCTGCTGCCATCAATGGTTGGATCCCATTCTGCCACGCTCAATGACTGAAGTCAGCACAGACTAACCCGGGATGTCTTCCTGGGGGCTCGGAAGTTGCCCCGGACCTCTCCGCCATTCCTGTGGAGTACCAGGACCTCTGGGGGGTGTTCAGTAAAGGCCCAGGCCACTTCGCTTCCACGGCAACGACCCTATGGCTGAGGGATTGGCCTTCTCCCAGGAACCACTCTGGCACCACTCTGCCCCGAGGACTGTCGGGTCCAGAGCGCAAGGCTATTGAAACCTATCAATTAATCAAATGTATTTATAAAGCCCTTTTTACATCAGCCGATGTCACAAAGTGTGTTCGCAGAACAAGACTCCTCTGCAAGCTCCGGCTGGTCTCACATAGCCCTGGACTTTGTCACGGATCTCCCCCATCTGATGAAAACACTGCCATCCTGACAGTAGTGGATCGGTTTTCCAAAGCCGCTCACTTCATTCCTCTCCCAGCTACCTTCTGCCAAAGAGATGGCCCAGCTCATGGTGCATCACGTCTTCCGGATCCATGGACTCCCAGTAGACATGGTCTCCGACCGGGGTCGTCAGTTCTCGTCTGGAAGACATTATGGACACTCATTGGGTCGTCGGCCATTCTGTCCTCTGGGTTCCACCCCCAGTCCAACGGCCAGTAGGAGTGAGCAAAACAAGACTTGGAAACAACTCTTCGCTGCCTGGTCTCTGCCAACCCCACCACCTGGAGTCAGCAACTAGTGTGGGATGAATACACCTGCATCACCCTTCCTTGCTCTGCCATGGGTCTCTCGACATTTGAGTGTTCCCTGGGCTATCAGCACCCACTCTTCCCTGAGCAAGAGGAAGATGTCAGCATATCTTTGGCCCAGATGTTTGTTGCCACTGTCGTCGTACCTGGAAGAAAGCCAAGTCAGCCCTTCTCAAGACCATCTCCAGGTATCGACGACAAGCGGACCGTCTCAGGCAGAAGCTATGCTGTCCACTCGGGATCTGCCCCTCCGGGTGGAATCCCGCAAACTTTCCCCCAGTTTATTGGCCCTTTCCCCATATATATATACGGACAAGTTCTTGCCTGGTTTAGATCTTATCTGTCGGAAAGATATCAGTTTGTTTCTGTGGATGGTTTGCCCTCTGACAAATCAACTGTAAGTTTCTGTGTTCCTCAAGGTTCTGTTTTAGGACCACTATTGTTTTCACTATGTATTTTACCTCTTGGTGATGTCATTTGGAAACATGCCGACGATACACAGCTGTACATTTTGATGAAACATGGTGAAGCCCTAAAATTGCCCTCCCTGGAAGCCTGTGTTTCAGACATAAGGAAGTGGATGGCGGAAAATGTTTTACTTTTAAACTCGGACAAAACAGAGATGCTAGTTCTAGGTCCCAAGCAACAAAGAGATATTCTGTTGATTCTCACAATTAATCTTGATGGTTGTACAGTCGTCTCAAATAAAACTGAAAATAACCTCAGCGTTACTCTAGACCCTGATCTCTCTTTTGGCGAACATATCAAGACTATTTCAAGGACAGCTTTTTTTCCATCTTGGTAACATTGCAAAAATCATAAACCTTCTGTGCAAAAATGTTGCAGTAAAGTTAATCCATGCTTTTGTCACTTCTAGATTAGACTACTGCAATGCTCTACTTCCCGGCTACCCAGATAAAGCACTAAATAAACTACAGTTAATGCTAAACCCGGCTGCTAGAATCTTGACTAGAACCAAGAAAAGTGATACTTTTACTCCAGTGTTTAGCCTCTCCACACTTGCTTCCTGTAAAGGCTAGGGCTGATTTCAAGGGTTTACTGATAACCTACGAAGAATTACATGAGCCTGCTCCTACCTATCTCTCCAATTTGGTCCTGCCGTACATACCTACACATACGTTATGGTCACAAGACGCTGGTCTACTCATTGTCCCTATAATTTCTAAACAAACAGCTGGAGGCAGGGCTTTCTCCTATATAGCTCCATTTTTATTGAATGGTCTGCCAATCCATGTGAGAGACGCAGACTCGGTCTCAACCTTTAAGTCTTTATTGAAGACTCATCTCTTCAGTAGGTGAGTGTAGTCTGGCCAAGGGGTGTGAAGGTGATCGGAAAGGCACTGGAGCAAAGAACCGCCCTTGCTGTCTCTGCCTGGCCGGTACCATTCTCTCCACCGGGATTCTCTGCCTCTAACCCTATTACGGGGGCTGAGTCACTGGCTTACTGGTGCTCTTCCATCCCGTCCCTAGGAGGGGTGAGTCACTTGAGTGGGTTGAGTCACTGACGTGATCTTCCTGTTCGGTTTTGGCGCCCCCCTCGGGTTCGTGCCTTGGGAGAGATCTTTATGGGCTATACTCAGCCTTGTCTCAGGGTAGAAAGTTGGTGGTTTGAAGATATCCCTCTGGTGGTGTAGGGGCTGTGCTTTGGCAAAGTGGGTGGGGTTATATCCTGCCTGGTTGGCCCTGTCTGGGGTTATTGTCGGACGGGTTCACAGGGTTTCCGTACCCCTCCTGTTTCAGCCTCCAGTATTTATGCTGCAATATTTTATGTATCCAGGGGCTAGGGTCAGTCTGTTATGTCTTGTATATTTCTCCTGTCTTATCCAGTATCCTGTGTGAATTTAAGTCTGCTCCCTATAATTCTCTCTCCCTCTCGTACCGGAAGACCTGAGCCCTTGAACCATGCCTCAAGGACTACCTTGCCTGATGACTCTTTGCTGTCCCCAGTCCACCTGTTCATGTTCCTGCTCCAGTTTCAACTGTTCTGCCTGCGGATATGGAACCCTGACCTGTTCACTGGAATTATGACCTTGTCCTTGACCTGCTGTTTTCGACTCTCTCTCTACCACACCTGCTGTCTGTAACTCTGAATGATCGGCTATGAAAAGCCAACTGACATTTACTCCTGAGGTGCTGACCTGTTGCACCTTCTACAACCACTGTGATTATTATTATTTGACCCTGCTGGTAATCTATGAAAGTTTGAACATCTTGGCCATGTACTGTTATAATCTCCACCTGGCACAGGCAGAAGAGGACTGGCCACCAGAGCCTGGTTCCTATCTATATTTCTTCCTAGGTTCCTGCCTTTCTCGGGAGTTTTTCCTTGCCACTGTGCTTCTACATCTGCATTGCTTGCTGTTTGGGGTTTTAAGCTGGGTTTCTGTATAGCACCTTGTGACACCGGCTGATGTAATAAGGGCTTTATAAATACATTTGATTGATTTTTTGATCATTCTATTAGTGCAAACCTGGCCTACACCACTGAAAACGTTATTTGATTTCTGAGATGTGTGGCACTGCTGTTTGGTTGGTTGGGTGATAAAAATACACTTTTCAGACCATAAAAGCATTGTGATTATTTTACGATGTAAACAGACTTTTTTCTAATAAGCATTGAGGGTTGGAGAGGAGGAAACATTTTCAAAATGAGCTCTGCTCCTCTATGGAGGTTTTAGCACCTCACCAATGGAAGCAAACCAGATTGGTCCCATTAGAGCAGTAATGTATGTGTGGGTGTGTGTGTGTGTGTGTGCGTGTGTCATGATTGTGTCTGTCTATGGACTGCATCCTGCCAAGGAGTGATGATGTCAGGGCATTCTAGTGATCTGGTGCTTGATAGTGTGTATGTGTGTTTAAACAAATTGTTTTGCTTGTCATACCTGTATTTGATATCAGAACACAATTGTCAATCATTTTAAATGATGATGTGATTGGCAATGCTTAAGACAGCGCTTACTGCATGTGTCATCTTAAATTGTTGTGGTAAAGTATTTCCACTGTCATTTACATTACACTCTATTGATGAACTTCAGCACTGTGAAAGATTGAGCTGTCATGTGTTAGGTCAAAGATTGGCAACTTAAAGCTTCTGCAAAGCAATGAAAGCATTGAAATGGCCTGAGGGGAAAACCTGGCAAGGAACAGAAGATTGTGAGTGTCACTTGCTTTTGGCACATTTTCGTACGCTTCCACACACATGACTGACTGTTATACATACAGATGGGGTTTATATCCTGCATACATGGCCCAGGAGGGGGAGAAAATATGTCCCTGTTCTGTTTACTCTCTTAATGTTTCTTATTAAGAACCTCACCATGGTAACTGTACAATTATTGCCTCATCCTAAGTATACTGAAAGCCAAGCCCAGGTCATTCCCTCCTTCTCTGTTTTTTCGTATTTTTGTCTTTGCCTGGAGGGTTTGTGTGAATGAACGTCGCGGTCATGGTGAAATGAAAACCATCTTCTGTCGCTGGCGTTATCTATTCTCACACACACACACACACACACACACACACACACACACACACACACACGCCTTAGCCCTCAAGATATATTCAAGCCCATTACAGAATTAGCATAATTTCCAATTCTACATGTTAATTTGTTGTTGTTTGGAAATGTTCAGCCAGAATTATACATTCACAGGAATATAGCAATTACAGCGTATGAAAGAAGAGGCATCTCCTTGCAGGATGTGAGGATCCTCTAGTACGTCTTACTCTTCCGTGCAAAACATAGTTATTCTTCATTTTTTATGTTCTCAACTGAGTTTGCTTTGTAAACAAACCGTATGTTTAGTTCAATCCACTTATTGAGAAGCGTACAGGGTCAGACTGTATTGTACAATCACTTGTGTGTGATCCTCTGTACTGTATTTGTGTTCTGTGTGATATATAAATGGCCTACAAATAGCCTCTTCCTCAAGTAGGATTATCAGTTTTCAGGCCCCTTATTAACTACCACTTATCTGGCTACAGGAGCATTTTCTCTTCCTCTCCTTTCTGTTCTGTTATGTGTCTCAGTTGTATGCTAAGTTCTACCACAATGCAGTTCCGACCTCTGGTCTAGGGTTGCTTGGAAACACACATTTGCTCCCATTCTGGACGGGTTGAAGGAGGGAAGGAGGAATGGGGGAGAAGAGAAGAGATAAGATGTAGGAATGAGAGGGGATTGCTGGAGCATTGTATATATACCCCTCGTCTCTTTGTGCTGAAGAGATGGAGAGATAAAGTGAGAGAGAAGGAAAAGAGAGGGAGAGAAAATAAGGGGTTGCTTCATTAGTTATGTCTTTAATTGATCAGCAGCTCTCTGCAGTTCTGGGATCCCTCTCTCTTTTCCCATTCACTCTCCCCTCTCATACTCTCTCTCCCACTTCACCCTCTCTGTCCCACTGTTTTTGATATCTCCCCTCGCCTCCCTCCAAAGCAGCCCAAAATAATATTTCAAGGGCCTTTGATCTACTTATTTGCTGTAATTTATTGATGAAAGTATCAAGCATTTTTGTGGCAGTTCTAACCCCAACATGGAGAGAGAGCAGTAAGCCCAGTATCGAGAGAGAGCGAGAGATCACAAAAAAAATACCAAGCACACATTTACATGGCTAATTGAGTGACTGTCATTGTATGACATAGGAAGAGAAAAACTGCTGATGCACAACCAAATCTCGAACTTGCACCTTATGTATTCTACTATTCCAACTCTCATTTAAATTTGAGTAATTTAGCAGATGGTCTTATCCAGAGCGACTTACACTCAAGAGTGTGTATAGACTGTATAAATTATTGGTTGTGAAAATATGTCATTTTGAAAAATGGATGGTAATTCTGGGCAAGCTTCAGCAACAAGGCCAGTATCCTTCCAGTATGACTGGCGAGGTATTGGGGCTGTGTGGTGATCAGCAATTCTACAGCAATTCTACAACAGTTGGGGGCAGGCACTCAGCAGACAAACAAGACCCATTGACTAATTGTAGTGTTATCTAGGTCCCGCTTTAAATGACGCGCAGCTTATAAAGTCTTCATAAAGCCTTCATAAACACTACACAAATGTGTTACAAGTCATCTATAACCGTATGTCATGATTTACAAAAGGTTCTTAAATGTGGCATGACTGTGTGACGTAACCACCAATGTCAAACGTAACCTAACCCACTATGTCAAATATGACCTTAACCCGTGCTTTATAAAGGGTAAGTACCCCTTAATAAAGGCCTTATAAATAAAATCAAATTGAGGCTTCACATAGCATTTATAACCCAGTCATGCATCTTGGCAGAGCATTGCAATGCCAGGATATTAGGTTTGATTCCCGACACAACCCATACATAAAAATGTATTAAAGCATGAATGTATGTCGCTTTGGATAAAAGTGTCTGCAAAATTGTGTATATTATATTTCACTAAAACATTTATAGGATGGTAATGTAAGTAAGTAATGTAACATAAGTAATGTAACGACTCTGGGTTTATAAGCGCGGTAATCGACTGCCGCACGAGCATGCTTTTGCGGCACAGTCGATAGTGCGCCGGACCTCGGGCTCGAAGGTCGAGGGTTCGAAACCTGCTCCCTGCTGTTCCATTACATTGCTGTCAGAAGTGGGATCGGACCTTGTATCCACGACAGTGCGTGTGCTTGGCCGGTGAGCGCGTTCCTGTAAGACGTAGAGCCGCAAGCTAGCGCGAGGATGCGCTCTTTGAAAGGAAGGAGTAGTATAACGACCCCACAGCCTCTTAAGCCTTAGCCCCACCCAATTCTTTAAGGGTTGATCCAACCTTTCTGTACTAACTTGCCAGCTCCTTCTAGACAGGTAAGAGAGAGAGAAAAGCTCACTGAACATTACTACCCTTACCACATGGGGGCGGCCCGCCAGGAAGTCCAGGACCCAGTTGCAGAGGGACGTGTTTAGTCCCAGGGTCCTTAGCTTATTGATGAGCTTAGAGGGCACTATGGTGTTTAACGCTAAGCTGTAGTCAATGAAAAGCAATCTCACATAGGTGTTCCTTTTGTCCAGGTGGGGAAGGGCAGTGTGGAGTGAATAGAGATGGCATCATCTGTGCATCTGTTGGGGTGGTTTGCACATTGGAGTTGGTCTAGGGTTTATGGGATAATGGTGTTGATGTGGGCCATGACCAGCCTTTCAAAGCACTTCATGGCTACAGACGTGAGAGCTATGGGTCGGTGGTAATTTAGGCAGGTTACCTTAGTGTTCTTGGGCACAGGGACTATGGTGGTCTGCTTGAAACATGTTGATATTACAGACTCAGTTTGACAATGGAAAGGTTGACAATGTCATTGAAGACACTTGCCAGTTGGTCAGCGCATGCTCATGCGCATGTCATGGTAATCCGTCTGGCCCTGCGGCCTTGTGAATGTTTACCTGTTTAAAGGTTTTACTCACATAGGCTACGGAGAGCGTGATCACACAGTCTTCCAGAACAGCTGATGCTCTAATGCATGCTTCAGTGTTACTTGCCTCGAAGCGAAAATAAAAGCAATTTAGCTCGTCTGGTCACCTCGCGGCTGTGCTTCCCTTTGTAGTCGATGAGCTTCAGAGCCGGTGTAGTACGATTCAATCATAGCCCTGTACTGATGCTTGCCTGTTTGATGGTTCATCGGAGGGCATAGGTGGATTTCTTATAAGCTTCCGGGTTAGAGTTCCGCTCCTTGATAGCAGCGGCTATACTCTTTAGCTCAGTGCAGATGTTGCCTGTAATCCATGGCTTCTGGCTGGGGTATGTACATACAGTCACTGGTGGGGACGACATCATCTGCGCACTTATTGATGAAGTCAGTTACTGATGTGGTGTACTCCTCAATGCCATCGGAAAAATCCCGGAACATATTCCAGTCTGTGCTAGCAAAACAGTCCTGTAGCTTAGCATCTGTTTCATCTGACCATCTCTTTTTTCATCTCTTTTTTATTGACCGAGTCACTGGTGCTTCCTGCTTTAGTTTTTGCTTGTAAGCAGGAATCAGGAGGATATAATTATGGTCAGATTTGCCAAATGAAGGAAGGGGGAGAGCTTTGTACTTGTCTCTGTGTGTGGAGTAAAGTTGGTCTAGAGATTTTTTCTGTTTGAGCCTCTGAGTTGCCTCATTGATCCACAAAGAGGCTTGTAACTTGGAATACTTCGGTGTTGCCATGCCAAGCAGTCTGCTGCCTTTCCTGTATCCATACAAATGTGGTAATTACGGCAGTCAAATTGGATTCCAAACAAATTGCACAAAAATAGTATTGATTTCAACAGTACACAAATCAGAAAAGAAAGATGTCTCTCATGAAATATTTACATATAGAAGTGTGGGGGGTGGTAACGGTAATGTAATTACAAGAGTAGGGGCTGAACAAATAAAATCCACAGAGGAACATTTGACAGTAGAAATGACAGTTTCCAGTGTCTGAGCCATCTCATTTTCCTTAGAGTTGATTAGATTAGAATAGCCACAATGTCATAAAAACATGTAACTGTATGTATTTATGTTAGACAGTACTGTAAAGCATTGAATGAGAGCATTTTTCTCGGAAAGTTCTCTATTAGTAAGCTACCGTAAAGTCAAGCTTACATTCATCATAAATATTCATAGTTGATATTTCCACCTATTGTATCTGTGTTTACAGGTCTATATTTTCAAGATGCATTAGGATATCTTCATGCTGTTTGTTTGTGTATGTAGGGCAGACAACCGACTACTTCTATTTCAAATATTGCAAAATTGGGTAACATGAGTTTTTGCGGCCCATCCCCCCTCCAGCCAGGCCTTATTCTGCACTTTTTACATTCAGGGGTTGTGCTACAATATCTATCAATTTAACCACTTTTTTGCAGAATAATATTTTTATTCAACCATCCATTTCATAATTTGGAGACATAATAGATGCCAAAAAACATGGTTGTTTTGTTCTACCTAGGGTAGGGGTATCTCAAAAATGAAAGCCTTTTTTGAGGATTGGCTGCTAGCCTACTACAAAAGGGGGCTGCCAGTTACCCATCCATGTTCTAGATGTATGTATTTATATTCAGACAGAATATTAAGTTGTGTTTCTCTCCCTTTTCTGTCTCTTTCTTATGCTCCCTTGATGTGGCTGCCTGGTGTCTGCTTCTGCTGCTCTGATCCTGCAGGTAAGTAATATCATGCTCTTTTGTCACAGAAGACGTGTTCATCCGTGTGTTCTAACCATCTGTGGTTCTCTGAGCAACACAAAGGCCAAGCAATGCTACAGCTAACAGCCAAACACTATACAGAGGAGGCTGGTGTGAGGAGCTATAGAAGGACGGGCTCATTGTAATGGCTGGAATGGAATGAATGGAATGGTATCAAACACATCAAACATAGGGAAGCCACATTTATTCAGTTTATTCCATTCCAGCCATTACAATGAGCCCGTCCTCCTATAGCTCCTTACACCAGCCTCCTCTGACACACTCACACGTCCGTGCTCCATGCCAATGTGATTCCATTAATTTCTCCTGTTTTTATTATAGTGGGATGTTGTTGAGTCCCTCTCCTCACCCCAACAATAAAGATCCGTCTGTCTGAGTCTTGACTGTGGATGGTCAGAGACAGACAGTGTTGATGAAAGAACCTGTCAACCCCCAGCCATTCAGCCCAGATGAGATCCACCATTTTAATTTGATTTCATGAAGAGTGATCTCATGGGGAATGGCCTGTTGGAACAATCTGCTAAAATGGCTAAGGGGACACTAGGGGTCTGTCCAAAACGGCACCCTATTCCCTATATAGTGCACTACTTTGACCCATAGGGCTCTGGTCATAATTAGTGAACATGCACCATGGTCAAAAGTGGTGCACTATGTAGAGGAGAGGGTACCATTTAAGACACACCCTATGCCTACAGAAGGGACCCTTCTCCCTCTGCTGCTACAACTCAACCTCAACCCCCAGTTTGTGTGTTCTTCCCTGTGTCCTACCCAAGGAAAGAAGAGTGTAAATGTTTCCTTTGAACAGTGGGTCCTCCTGATGGAACTCATATCGGTATGTGTACGCCATATGTGGCCTTGCTCCTTTAGGGAGGCTAGGGGTTCTGAAAAGGATGTCTATCTCATTTGATGGAAGGCAGGCTAACAATTAACCACCATGCTAGAATTAACCACTATTTGATATACATGCGCTTGATGGAGAGGAGTAGTCTGTGTTAAGGAAGTGTGGTAGGTAGAGGAATTAATAGAGGCTCACATTAGTCATACTTATTCATTAAACTATTTTTACATACATTTATATATGCTTATTTTGACATTACAGCCAGCAATTATTGCACACAACTGAAATAATAATTTAGGTCATTTGCATGACTAACGAGTATGGATTTGGGAGCCAATCAATCATGCAAAATGTCTGTCCTGCAAGGATCAGTGGGATTTGGTTTATAGACCTAATGGTATTTGATTAGCTAGTTAGATCGCTAGCCGTCTTTGCATAACAGGACATATTCCAAGTTCTACTACACATGATGCTGGCTGCCAAAGTGATGTAGTCTGTTAGTGGTGTAGTCTGTCAGTGTGCTCAGTATGGTAACTGGACATAGGCTGTTAACTTTGGCTCAGAATGCATGAATGAGCACATAAGCAGTAAGCTAGAAGAACTTTCACAGTCCTAAGAGCTTAACCCTATCATTCCTGAGACCCCAGCAAAACATCTGACATTCATTTATCTGCATGTCCATCCCTCATATTTAGCCTCACAATTAAGCATTTTTTATGACTGGCCAATAAAAATAAAAGATTGAGATGGGCAAAAAATAAAGTTAAACCCTTGAACGTGTCCAAACATTTGACTGGTACTGTGTATCTTATTAATATTTTGATTCCTTCATTTTGGCAAGAGACAGCATGTAGTTTGGGGTTGCTCACTCTTTTTGCTATGCCTTTACATTATTGGCAAGCCAACCTTCCCGCCAGGGAGCTAGCGTAGATTTCTTCTTCCCTTCTCTCTTTCTTGTTATCTTTCACACTCACTTTCTCCCTATTCTCTCCATCTTCTTCCCCTCATTAATTGTTGCATGCTGGCTTCTTTCTTCTCCTCCTTTCCTCCTCTCTTCTTCCGAATGAGCCTGTTTGTGAGCCACATGCGCGCACGTGTGTGTGTGTGTGTGTGTGTGCGTGCGTGCTTGTGTGTGTGTGTGTGTTGTTGCTTCCAGAGAGTGGTGCACAGCTGTTGAAGTGTGTTTAATAAGCTGGTCCTTCCTGCTGTTTGTGTCGTATTGAGAGCGCTTTCCCCTGCACCACACCAGTGCCTGATGGGTTCACTACAGAAACCGCCATCGTAGAGACAAATAACACAGACAGCTCTGTTGTTGCCAGAGAGGAGAGATAAAGGGTGTGTGTGAAGCAAATGATCAAAATCCAGAAAAGAGCCATTACATTTTACAACCACCTAAAAGGAAGTGATTCCTAAACCTTCCATAAAAAAGCTATCACCTTCAGAGAGATGAACCTGGAAAAGAGTCCTTTAATAAGCAAGCTCATCCTAGGGCTCTGTTCACAAACAGACCCCACAGATTCCAGCAACACAATTAGACCCAACCAAATTATGAGAAAACAAAGATAATTACTTGACACATTGGAAAGAATTAACAAAAAAACACAGAGCAAACTAGAATGATATTTGGCCCTAAATACCTGACCACTGTGATTGACCCAAAACGGAAAAAGGAAAGCTTTGCCTATGTACAGACTCAGTGAGCATAGCCTTGCTATTGAGAAAGGCCGCCATAGGCAGACCTGGCTTTCAAGAGAAGACAGACTATGTGCACACTGCACACAAAATTAGGTGGAAACTGAGCTGCACTTCCTAACCTCCTGCCAAGTACATGACCATATTAGAGACACATATTTCCCTCAGATTACACAAACTAACAAAGAATTTGAAAACAAATCCAAATTTTATTAACTCCCATATCTATTGTGTGAAATACCACAGTGTGCAATCATATCAGCGAGATGTGTGACCTGTTGCCACCAGAAAAGGGCAACCTGTGAAGAACAAACACCATTGTAAATACAACCCATATTTATGTTGACTTATTTTGCCTTTTGTGCTTCAGCTATTTACACATTGTTACAACACTGTATATAGACTTAATAATATGACATTTGACATGTCTTTATTCTTTTGGAACTTGTAATGTTTACTGTTCATTTTTCACATTGTATTATCTATTTCACTTGCTTTTCAATGTAAACGTATGTTCCCATTGCCAATAAATCTCCTTAAATTGAATTGAAATTGAGAGAGAGACAATAAAGACAATAAATAAACTGGGTTGGACCCATATTGTCATGTGTGTGACAGGAAATTGGAGAAGCAGCTTTCTGTAAACACTCAAACTATGTTTTGAGCACCTTTGTTTGCCAACAATTAATTCAGCAAAGTGTCCGGCAAGCGTGACCCTACTTCTTCAATGAGATGATCAAAAGAGGCAGAACCAATTGACCAATAGAGATGAATTGGTACAGCTGGGGAGATCAGAGAGAAAGCTTTATTAAACCTTTTCCTATATTACATAGGCCTGGAGATGCTCCCTCAATATCACACAACTAATACTAGCTGCACTTCATGTGCAAATATTATAGTCTCTGTTTGTCTGCCTCCAAATCCCCATTCACACAGATCAATATGAGTGATATTAGCCTTCTACAAAGCTCGCACCAAACAAGTGAACTTTACAGAGATTTATAGATATTTCTGTACCTCGGGGGTATAACGGAGTCAAAGGCTTTTATTTTATGAAAAATATTCCCTAGATTGAAGTATATTGGTTGACGGAGTGTCGTTTCCCCAATATTTCACATATATTTCACATCTCCCAATCAACTTGAAAGAGTCCTGCAATACTTATTTGATCACTTTGCAAATTTCTCAAAACTCAGAAGCACAGTTTACAGATCACTCTATACAGTGGCTTGTGAAAGTATTCACCCCCCGTGGTATTTGTCCTATTTCCCACATCCTGACTGGCTGGGGAACGACATCCTGACAGCCCATTCTTGCATAATCAATGCTTGGAGTTTGTCAGAATTTGTGGGTTTTTGTTTGTCCACCCGCCTCTTGAGGATTGACCACAAGTTTTCAATGGGATTAAGGTTTTGGTAGTTTCCTGGCCATGGACCTAAAATATCGATGTTTTGTTCCCCGAGCCACTTATTTATCACTTTTGCCTTATGGCAAGGTGCTCCATCATGCTGGAAAATGCATTGTTTGTCACCAAACTGTTCCTGGATGGTTTAGAGAAGATGCTCTCGGAGGATGTGTTGGTAGCATTCTTTATTCATGGCTGTGTTCTTAGGCAAAATTGTGAGTGAGCCCACTCCCTTGGCTGAGATACAACCCCACACATGAATGGTCTCAGGATGCTTTACTGTTGGCATGACACAGGACTGATGGTAGCGCTCACTTTGTCTTCTCCGGACAAGCTTTTTTCAGGATGCCCCAAACAATCAGAAAGGGGATTAATCAGAGAAATTGACTTAACCCAGTCCTCAGCAGTCCAATCCCTGTACCTTTTGCAGAATATCAGTCTGTCCCTGGTGTTTTTCCTGCAGATAAGTGGCTTCTTTGCTGCCCTTCTTGACACCAGGCCATCCTCCAAAAGTCTTTGCCTCACTGTGCGTGCAGATGCACTCACACCTCCCTGCTGCCATTCCTGAGCAAGCTCTGTACTGGTGGTGCCCGATCCTGCAGCTGAATCAACTTTAGGAGACGGTCCTGGTGCTTGCTGGACTTTCTTGGGCGCCCTGAAGCCTTCTTCACAACAATTGAACCGCTCTCCTTGAAGTTCTTGATGATCCGATAAATGGTTGATTTAGGTGCAATCTTACTGGCAGCAATATCCTTGCCTGTGAAGCCCTTTTTGTGCAAATAAATTATGACAGCACGTGTTTCCTTGCAGGTAACCATGATTGACAGAGGAAGAACAATGATTCCAAGCACCACCCTCCTTTTGACGCTTCCAGTCTGTTAATCGAACTCAATCAGCATGACAGAGTGATCTCCAGCCTTGTCCTCGTTAACAAGAGAATCACTGACATGATGTCAGCTGGTCCTTTTGTGGCAGGGCTGTAATGCAGTGGAAATATTTTTTTTAGGGATTCAGTTTATTTGCATGTAAAAGAGGGACTTTACAATGAATTGAAATTCATCTGATCCCTCTTCATAACATTCTGGAGTATATGCAAATTGCCATCATAGAAACTGAGGCAGCAGACTTTGTGAATATTTGTGTTATTCTCAAAACTTTTGGCCACGACTGTATACTGAGATCATGTGATAGATCATGTGACAAAGGGGGTGAATACATATGCATGCGTCACTTTATTTTTTTTTAGATATTTTTTTTTAACCAAGTTATTTTTTTCATTTCACTTCATCAATTTGGACTATTTTATGTATGTCCATTACATGAAATCCAAATAAAAATCCATCTAACTTGCAGGTTGTAACACAACAAAATAGGAATCACGCAAAGGGAGATTGTCACGGATGAGTAGGAGTGGAATGTAGGAGTCAGGTGCAGAGAGCAGAGGGTTCGAGAAAAATAGGCACTTTATTCCGGCACAAACGGTCATGCCCAAACACAGGGCGGAAAACACTGACCAACCCAAAACACAGGATAAAACGGTCCGGAGCGCAAAACCACAGCCAACACTAAACACAGGGTAAAACAGTCCGGAGCGCAAAACCACAGCCAACACTAAACGTGAACACAAAATCTTCCCGCACAAACTAGAGAGGGCCTAACAAGCTTAAATAGGCTATAAAATCAAGAAAACACAAATAGGGACAGGTGCAACTAATAAGACTAAACTAACAGAAAAGGAAAAAGGGATCGGTGGCGGCTAGTAGGCCGGTGACGACGACCGCCCGAACAGGCAGGGGAGCCAACTTCAGTGGGAGTCGTGACAGCACTGAATACTTTTGCAAGGCACTGTAGTTGTCAAATCCTCCCTAAAATGACCTCATAGTTGCAGGTAACAAGGCCCAAAATGTGCGTGTTGGCAGACCATCGAGAATCCTGCATGGCCTGGATAGCATCAGCACTAATTAGTGGGTAAAGCTATGCAGCTTGAGCTACATGGTAGCTGCAGCTAGCCTAGTGGTTAGAGCGTTGGACTGGTAACCGAAAGGTTGCAAGATTGAATCCCTGAGCAGGACTCATCAGTAACAGTTCCAGCTGCTTGTTGTCACAGACCATGTCAGTTTGATTGTCTGTCACTTTGTCTGTCTGTCCCTTCGACTGTTGGACGGCATACTGTGGGATGGGCATGGGGGGCACGGGTCTTTGGCCAGTCTGGACTTTCAGAAAGGGGAGGTGATAATGGCTATTGTGATCATTAACAGAATGCCATATTGGGACAAATATCTGTTTTTAACCTTCGACCAGGTGAGGAAGTTGTACGTCTTTAATTAACCAAATCACTAATTCACAGGAGTATCCCAGCCAAGTCTACGTTGGAACAAGCCACATCGTATCTCACAGGTTGTTGCATTTTTCACAGCACCACCCACCACCCACACACTTACAGCTCTACAGTTAAAACCACTTAGCCATGTGTGTAGCTCAAATACAAGACATGAAACTAGAGAGAGAGTGTGTAGAACTGTCACTGATGTGAGATTGATGTCATCCTCTTCCGCTTCTTTGAATTCTAGAATTCAGATTTTGGTCCAATCAGAACTCACACGTCTTCCCATTTAAGAGATTCTGAGTGAGGTCATAAAGGGTTCATTCATCATGAAAGTGTCTGGAGTCAAATAAGTAGCTAATAGTAGCATTATACACTGCTCCAAAAAATAAAGGGAACACTAAAATAACACATACTAGATCTGAATGAATGAAATATTCATATTAAGTACTTTTATCTTTACATAGTTGAATGTGCTGAAAAATCACACAAAAATTATCAGTGGAAATAAAATGTATCAACCCATGGAGGTCTGGATTTGGAGTGACACTCAAAATTAAAGTGGAAAACCACACTACAGGCTGATCCAACTTTGATGTAATGTCCTTAAAACAAGTCAAAATGAGGCTCAGTAGTGTGTGTGGCCGCCTGTATGATCTCCCTACAACGCCTGGGCATGCTCCTGATGAGGTGGCGGATGGTCTCCTGAGGGATCTCCTCCCAGACCTGGACTAAAGCATCCGCCAACTCCTGGACAGTCTGTGGTGCAGGTGGATGGAGCGAGACATGATGTCCCAGATGTGCTCAATTGGATTCAGGTCTTGGGAACGGGCGGGCCAGTCCATAGCATCAATGCCTTCCTCTTGCAGGAACTGCTGACACACTCCAGCCACATGAGGTCTAGAATTGTCTTGCATTAGGAGGAACCCAGGGCCAACCGCACCAGCATATGGTCTCACAAGGGGTCTGAGGATCTCATCTCGGTACCTAATGGCAGTCAGGCTACCTCTGGCGAGCACATGGAGGGCTGTGCAGCCCCCCAAAGAAATGCCACCCCACACCATGACTGACCCACCGCCAAACCGGTCATGCTGGAGAATGTTGCAGGCAGCAGAACGTTCTCCACGGCATCTCCAGACTCTGTCACCTCTGTCACGTGCTCAGTGTGAACCTGCTTTCATCTGTGAAGAGCACAGGGCGCCAGTGGCAAATTTGCCAATCTTGGTGTTCTCTGGCAAATGCCAAACGTCCTGCACGGTGTTGGGCTGTAAGCACAACCCCCACCTGTGGACGTCGGGC
This sequence comes from Oncorhynchus clarkii lewisi, assembly GCF_045791955.1. Lineage (NCBI taxonomy): Eukaryota > Metazoa > Chordata > Actinopteri > Salmoniformes > Salmonidae > Oncorhynchus > Oncorhynchus clarkii. The sequence continues at coordinate 38,252,305 of NC_092161.1, forward strand.
CCTCATACCACCCTCATGGAGTCTGTTTCGGACCGTTTGAGCAGACACATGCACATTTGTGGCCTGCTGGAGGTCATTTTGCAGGGCTCTGGCAGTGCTCCTCCTGCTCCTCCTTGCACAAAGGCAGAGGTAGCGGTCCTGCTGCTGGGTTGTTGCCCTCCTACGGCCTCCTCCACATCTCCTGATGTACTGGCCTGTCTCCTGGTAGCGCCTCCATGCTCTGGACACTACGCTGACAGACACAGCAAACCTTCTTGCCACAGCTCGCATTGATGTGCCATCCTGGATGAGCTGCGCTACCTGAGCCACTTGTGTGGGTTGTAGACTCCGTCTCATGCTATCACTAGAGGGAAAGCACCGCCAGCATTCAAAAGTGACCAAAACATCAGCCAGGAAGCATAGGAACTGAGAAGTGGTCTGTGGTTACCACCTGCAGAACCACTCCTTTATTGGGGTGTCTTGCTAATTGCCTATAATTTCCAACTGTTGTCTATTCCATTTGCACAACAGCATGTGAAATTTATTGTCAATCTGTGTTGGTTCCTAAGTGGACAGTTTGATTTCACAGAAGTGTGATTGACTTGGAGTTACATTGTGTTGTTTAAGAAATGTTCCCTTTATTTTTAGAGCATCTATAACAGTCCTCACTGCATGGATGCTCTGTGCGGAGCTCCCCATGTTTATTTAGCTAATGTGGCTTTGTGTTTTAGAATGAGTTAATGTGATGGAAATAATTATTTTTTACATGCCAGAAATACTTTAACAAATGGGTTGAGAAAATTGAAGTCATATGCATAGATGGAAATATGTTTGACGTATGCCAGAAATAAGTAATCACTATAATTACACTGAGTTATGAAAGATGAAGTCATTGTGTGTAGGTCTGAAGAAATGTTGAGTTTTAGACTCACCTTAATTCAGTCTAGCCTTGGCTAGTTTTAATATTTTTTCAAACAGGAATATTCAAGTTAACACAGTTTCAGGCTTTTCCTCAGTCAATTATTAATGGTTTGCTGTACTCTTGGGATAACTTCACTACCCCTCTCCCTCACAGTAATAGTTGAAAGTGAAGTGAAGCCAGTCTAGAGTTGAGTCAGTGTTAATGGAAGCTGAAGGGAGTGTACAGAGGTCAGAGCTGACCATACAAATGTAGTTATTTGAAAGTGACATACCCAAAGTGAGTTGACCTTTGCATGTTAGCCCCTCATTGGTCAATTCTCATAGCGTTCCTTTTCCAGGATGTCGATCTGGATGCTTTCAGGTTAGTTGCTTCACTTTGGACAGTTACTCTATTGTCAGTATTGTCATCATGACCATCGCTTACTCTCTCTGCTCTCTCTCTCACATTCTCTCACTCTGTCTCTCTCTTTCACTCTCTCTCTGAATCTCCCCTCTCACTATCTCACGCTCTCTCTATATACAGTGCCTTGCGAAAGTATTCGGCCCCCTTGAACTTTGCCACCTTTTGCCACATTTCAGGCTTCAAACATAAAGATATAAAACTGTATTTTTTTGTGAAGAATCAACAACAAGTGGGACACAATCATGAAGTGGAACGACATTTATTGGATATTTCAAACTTTTTTAACAAATCAAAAACTGAAAAATTGGGCGTGCAAAATTATTCAGCCCCCTTAAGTTAATACTTTGTAGCGCCACCTTTTGCTGCGATTACAGCTGTAAGTCGCTTGGGGTATGTCTCTATCAGTTTTGCACATCGAGAGACTGAAATGTTTTCCCATTCCTCCTTGCAAAACAGCTCGAGCTCAGTGAGGTTGGATGGAGAGCATTTGTGAACAGCAGTTTTCAGTTCTTTCCACAGATTCTCGATTGGATTCAGGTCTGGACTTTGACTTGGCCATTCTAACACCTAGATATGTTTATTTTTGAACCATTCCATTGTAGATTTTGCTTTATGTTTTGGATCATTGTCTTGTTGGAAGACAAATCTCCGTCCCGGTCTCAGGGCTTTTGCAGACTCCATCAGGTTTTCTTCCAGAATGGTCCTGTATTTGGCTCCATCCATCTTCCCATCAATTTTAACCATCTTCCCTGTCCCTGCTGAAGAAAAGCAGGCCCAAACCATGATGCTGCCACCACCATGTTTGACAGTGGGGATGGTGTGTTCAGGGTGATGAGCTGTGTTGCTTTTACGCCAAACAAAACGTTTTGCATTGTTGCCAAAAAGTTCAATTTTGGTTTCATCTGACCAGAGCACCTTCTTCCATATGTTTGGTGTGTCTCCCAGGTGGCTTGTGGCAAACTTTAAACAACACTTTTTATGGATATCTTTAAGAAATGGCTTTCTTCTTGCCTCTCTTCCATAAAGGCCAGATTTGTGCAATATACGACTGATTGTTGTCCTATGGACAGAGTCTCCCACCTCAGCTGTAGATCTCTGCAGTTCATCCAGAGTGATCATGGGCCTCTTGGCTGCATCTCTGATCAGCCTTCTCCTCGTATGAGCTGAAAGTTTAGAGGGACGGCCAGGTCTTGGTAGATTTGCAGTGGTCTGATACTCCTTCCATTTCAATATTATCGTTTGCACAGTGCTCCTTGGGATGTTTAAAGCTTGGGAAATCTTTTTGTATCCAAATCCGGCTTTAAACTTCTTCACAACAGTATCTCGGACCTGCCTGGTGTGTTCCTTGTTCTTCATGATGCTCTCTGCGCTTTTGACGGACCTCTGAGACTATCACAGTGCAGGTGCATTTATACGGAGACTTGATTACACACAGGTGGATTGTATTTATCCTCATTAGTCATTTAGGTCAACATTGGATCATTCAGAGATCCTCACTGAACTTCTGGAGAGAGTTTGCTGCACTGAAAGTAAAGGGGTGAATAATTTTTACGCCCAATTTTTAAGTTTTTGATTTGTTAAAAAAGTTTGAAATATCCAATAAATGTCGTTCCACTTCATGATTGTGTCCCACTTGTTGTTGATTCTTCACAAAAAAATACAGTTTTATATCTTTATGTTTGAAGCCTGAAATGTCGCAAAGTTCAAGGGGGCCGAATACTTTCGCAAGGCACTGTATATTACTCTTTCTCACACTCTCTCTCTCTGTCTCCCTCTTTCACTCTCTCTCTGCTCTCTCTGAATCTCCTCACTCGCTCACTCTGTCTCGCTCTCTCTCTCTCTATATATATATACACATCTCGCTCTCTCTGTCTCTCCCTCGTGCTCTATCTTTTATTACCCTGTGTCTCACTCTCTCTGTATATTTCACTCTTTCTCTTACCTCTCTCTCTTATATAAAGTGATCCCCAGAGAAGGAGTCTAAAGAGAAGAAGAGAAGAGGGCAATCTTCATCCTCCATCTCTGTGAAATGGTCATTGACCTTCGTTTACTTTGGAATCCCCATCGTCTGATAGAGCATCAGAGAACCGTTAGACCAAACGTCCTTATTTCTGTGGTTGCTCCCTTTCTCTTGTTGCAATGTAGTCAGTGAATTTATGGTAAAAGTGCAGTCCCACTGCAACACCAATGTTTTGTTTCTGAAAACATCTCTTGTTGGAAAGATGCTAAAACAAATCAAATGTTATTGGTCACATGCACATGGTTAGCAGATGTTAATGCGAGTGTAGTGAAATGCTTGTGCGTCTAGTACCGACAGTGCAGTAATATCTAACAAGTAATCTAACAATTCCACAACACCTACCTAATACACACAAATATAAAGGGATGGAATAAGAATATGTACAAAAGTATATGGATGAGCAATGACCGAGCGGCATAGGCAAGATGCAAAATATTGTATAAGATACAGTATATACATATGAGATGAGTAATGTAAGATATGTAAACATTATTAAAGTGCCATTATTTAAAGGGACAAGTGATCCATTTCTTAAAGTTGCCAATATTTTGAGTCTGTATGTAGGCAGCAGCCTCTCTGTGTTAGTGATGGCTGTTTAACAGTCTGATGGCCTTGAGATAGAAGCTGTTATTCAGTCTCTCGGTCCCAGCTTTGATGCACCTGTACTGACCTCGATTTCTGGATAGTAGCGGGGTGAACAGACAGTGGCTTGGGTGGTTGTTGTCTATAAACGTTTTGGCCTTTCTTTGACATTGGCTGCTGTAGGTGTCCTGGAGGGTAGGGAGTTTGACCCCGGTGATGCGTTGTGTGCAGACCGCACCACCCTCTGGAGATCCTTGCAGTTGAGGGCAGTGCAGTTGCCGTACCAGGCCTGACAGGATGCTCTCAATTGTGCATCTGTAAAAGTTTGTGAGGGTTTTTGTTGACAAGCCACATTTTTTCTGCCACCTGAGGTTGAAGAGACGCTCTTGCGCCTTCTTTACCACACTGTCTGTGTGGGTGGACCAATTCAGTTTGTATGTGATGTGTACGCCGAGAAACTTTCCACCTTCTCCACTACTGTCACTTCGATGTGGATAGGGGGGTGCTCCGTCTGCCGTTGCCTGAAGTCCACAATCATCTCCTTTGTTTTGTTGACGTTGAGTGAGACATTGTTTTCCTGACACCACACTCCGAGTGCCCTCACTTCCTCCCTGTAGGCTGTCTCGGCGTTGTTGGTAATCAAGCCCACTACTGTTGTGTCGTCTGCAAACTTGATGATTGAGTTGGAGGCGTGCATGGCCACGCAGTCATGGGTGTTCAGGGAGTACAGGAGGGGGCTGAGCACGCACCCTTGTGGGGCCCCAGGGTTGAGGATCAGCGAAGTAGAGATGTTGTTTCCTACCTTCACCACCTGGGGAAAGCCTGTGAGAAAGTGCAGGACCCAATTGCACTGGCTGGGGATGAGACCCAGGGCATCAAGCTTAATGATGAGCTTGGCGGGTGCTCTGGTGTTGAATGCTGAGCTGTAGTCTATGAACAGCATTCTTACATAAGTATTCCTCTTGTCCAGATGGGATAGGGCAGTGTGAAGTGTGATGACGATTGCATCATCTGTGGACCTTTTGGGTCGGTATGCAAACTGAAGTGGGTCTAGTGTGGCAGGTAAGGTGGAGGTGATATGATCCTTGACTAGTCTCTCAAAGCACTTCATGATGACAGAAGCGAGTGCTATGGGGCGATAATCATTTAGGTTAGTTATCATTGCCTTTTTTGTACGGGGACAATGGTGGCCAACTTGAATCATGTGGGAACAGCAGGTCTGGTCTGCTCATGCTCTGTGCATGCGGCTAGGGATGCCGTCTGGGTCAGCAGCCTTGCGAGAGTTAACATGTTTAAATGTCTTTCTCACGTCAGCCACAGAGAAGGAAAGGGGGTGCCCACAGTCTTTGGTAGCAGGCCGCGTCGGTGGCACTGTATTGTCCTCAAAGTTGGCAAGGTGTTTGGCTTGTCTGAAAGCAAGACGCCGGTGTCCGTGACGTTGGCTGGTTTTCTTTTTGTAGTCCGTAATTGCCTGTAGACCCTGCCATATACGTCTCATGTCTGAGCCATTGAATTGCGACTCCACTTTGTCCCTATGCCGACATTCTCTTGTTTGATTGTCTCGCGGAGGGAATAACTACACTGTTTGTATTCGGCCACATTCCCTGTCATCTTCCATGGTTAAATGCGGTGGTTTGCGCATTCCGTTTTGTGCGAATGACACCATCTTTCCACGTTTTCTGGTTAGGGTGGGTTTTAATTGTCACAGTGGGTACAACACCTCCAATGCACTTCCTTATAAACTCACTCACAGAGTCCACGTATAAATCAATGTTATTCCCTGAGGCTACCCTGGAACAATTCCCAGTTCGCATGATTTGAGCCATAACGAGCCTTTCAAATCACTTGATGGCTACCGACTTGAGTGCTACGGGGCGGTAATCATTTAGGCAGGTTACCTTCGCTTCCTTGGGCACAGGGACTATGGTGGTCTGGTTGAAACATGTACGTACTTTCACTGTGGGGACGACATGGTTGATGCACTTATTGCTGAAGCTGGTGACTGAAGTGGTATACTCCTCAATGCCATTTGATGAATCCCGGGAACATATTCCAGTCTGCGCTTGCAAAACAGTCCGGTACCGTAGCATCTGCTTCATCTGACCACTTCCGTATTGAGCGAATCACTGGTACTTCCTGCTTTAGTTTTTTCTTGTAAGCAGGAATCAGGAGGATAGAATGGTCAGATTTGCCAAATGGAGGGCGGTGGAGAGCTTTGTATGCATATCTGTTTGTGGAGTTAAAGTGGTTTGGAGTTTTTTTTCTTGCACATGTGACATGCTAGTAGAAATGAGGTAAAACCGATTTAAATTTGCCTGCATTAAAGTCCCCGGACACTGGGAGCGCCGCTTCTGGATGAGCATTTTCTTGTTTGCTTATGTCCTTATAGAGTTGGTTGTGTGCGGTGTTAGTGCCAGCATCGTTCTGTGGTGGGAAATAGATGGCTATGAATAATATAGATGAGAACTCTCTTGGAAGATAGTGTGGTCTACAGCTTATCATAAGGTACTCTACTTCAGGCAAGCAATACCTCAAGACTTCTTTAATATTAGACATCGTGCACCAGCTGTTATTGACAAATAGACACACACTCTCGTCTTACCAGACATAGCTTCTCTGTTCTGCCGTTGGATGGAAAATCCCGCCAGCTCTATATTATCCATGTCGTCATTCAGCCACGACTTGGTGAAACATAAGATATTACAGTTTTTAATGTTCCGTTGGTAGGATAATCTTGATCGTAGGTCATCAATTTTATTTTCCAATGATTGCACGTTTGCCAATAGAACGGAGGGCAGTGGGAGTTTACTCTCAGAAGGCAGCCCGACCTCTGCCCCCTTTTTCTCCGGCTTTTCTTCACACAAATTACAGGGATTTGGTCCTGTTCCCGGGAAAGGAGTATTTCCTTCCTGTCGGACTAGTTAAAGGAAAAAGTATTCTTCCAGTTTGAGGTGAGTAATCGCTGCTCTGATGTCAATAAGTTATTTTTGGTCATAAGAGACGGGAGCAGCAACAATATGTACAAAATAAGTAAAAAAATAAGTTACAAACAATACAAAAAAATTAACTAAATAGCACAGTTGGTTATGAGCATGTAAATCGTTAGCCATTCCCCCCGCCACATTATTCATTATACATACTTTGATCATTATAGTGACATTTATCTGTGCAATGTTCTCAGGGATAGGTTAGCTTCTCAAACCAAGCCCTTGTCAGGTTACTGTTTAACAGTGAGTAAATGTTATCTGTGTGATGCATCTCCAAAAAATATAGCACATAAAACACTACTCTATCTTATTGGAGAGGTAAAGCAAGGCCATTGGTCTCTGCCTATGCCTGCTTTTCCTCTGTCTGCTATTCCATCCTTCATTTTGAACTCGGTACACAAACAGTCTGATTTGTAACACCTTTGCAATGTCGTCTGCTGGATGTTTTGGTATTGAATCAAACACAATCGCAAAATTAAACACCCTTCAATACAGTATTTTACTCATAGTTTTAGCAATTTGCATGTTAACATTTTAATTAAAGAAGCGGACAGACTCTGTCATGGCCTTGCCACCCTACAAACATTAACATACGTTTCTTGGATGCCTTATTACAATATGTGTGATTAGATTTTCTAATGGAGGAATCACAAAGCCTGTTGTGGCCTTCACTTCCTCCTTATTGCCCTCTATTGCCTATATTGACCAACATTTATTGGATGTATGGGTCTATGAATAATGCATACTAAATAATGAGCTCTGCATATGGCTCACCCGTTGGCTAGTCAGTTAGTCCGTGCAGAAATCAATTAATCAATCAATTAATTACTGGATCAATACTGCTCATTATGACTTTGTTATACTCTTGTGAATTCTATGGTTTTTACTAGATTAGTAGTTTTACTTGTGTAGTTTTTCATGTCTGTCTCTAATTGTGTTATGACTTGGTGCTGCCTATCTTGGCCAGGACGCTCTTGAAAAAGAGATTTAAAATCTCAATGAGCCCTTCCTGGTTAAATAAAATAAAATAAATAACATCATATAGTTAAGCATTATGTAGACATGGGGAGTTCGGAGGTGTGTCTTGACCCCTTACAGACTCTCACATCCAGTGATAAGTGAGTCTGTGCATGAGTGTATGGGGGTGTGCGTGACGTGTGCGTGTGTGTGCTCTGTTTTCATATGATCTATGAGGTGTGGCCTCTATTCTGACTACAATGATCTAAACATTGTCAGTCCATCTCTTATAGTTACTAAAGGAATGTTAGTCAATGTCAGAAAGTTCTCCCTGCAATGGTTAGTTGCTTAACAGCGGTGGTTGGCTTTATAGTTTCGCTATTGAGCTGCGCACACCAAACCCCTCAACGCTGAAAGGGGCGATGGTGGGAACTGCCTATGTTGATCCAACTAACATATCCTCTAAAGTAGACCTCAGCGGTTTGCTGACATTTCCTCACAGACCTATCTTAGCTCTTGAATATTTGCTTCAAATTCACCTATTTTCCCTTCATTCCCATTCATTAGGGTTAGTTAGCCATTTGGTATGGTGACTATCACTGTCATAAAGTTATTCCTGCCATAAGTACCCATGTGTCCTTCCATTAATTGCAAACAGACATTGTGTATCAGTCCTGAATGGCTGCTGCAGTGTTAATTGGTGTGAGAGACTGCTAATAGGAGAGGAACAGGAGTGGGCTGCAATAGGCTGGTGCATGTGGCCCATAAATAGGGTGTGCCCTGTCAGGGCTTGTTTAGGGGTGTTCTGGGTAGCATTGTCCATTAGGGGGACGTACACACACACACACACACACACACACACACACACACACCATTGTTCAGGGGTGTTCTGTCTAACATTCTCCATTAGGTGACCACAAGTTTGTATGAGTGCCACGTGTAAACACTGAGTTTAAACAGGGACCCGCAGGTTAGGATCCAGACCAGATTTGGTCATGATGACATCACCTTCAAAGTTACTGTAATTTGAGCCAGTTAGACTGTGTGATGTGATGCAGACCATCTTCAAAGACCTGACTTTCCTCCTCCTCCTCCAAGAGCAGCTTTAGCGTCTCAGATTAGAAGTGCTGTCCATGTAATCTTATTCATTATTCATTATAATCTAAAAAGCAAAACTGATCCTAGATCAGCACTCATACGCTGAGATGCTTTATGAATACAGACCCTTTCCTCTCCAACTACCTACACTTGACCTTACGACTGCACTATTACCACATATTGCTAAAGTTGTGCTTAGTCATCATTTTTTGTTAGGTATGTTTGAAATGCCAGTAACTAAGACTCAGGAGAAGTGTATCTTGGCCCTCAACAAAACAATGTTTGAAAAAAACAATGCATCCCACAAGGCGCCAACAGATTCATTTTCCAGAAGCCTTGTCCTTTTTGGCCTTTAAGGTTGTGTGTGTGTGGGTACAGGGCTAGGTTTTCTTTTTCTCTGTATTTCCATGCTGATATTTCTTATTAAGACGTCTTACACATACAGTATCTGTCAACTACCTATCAGGACATGACAGGGCCTTGTTTTACAATGGAGAAATCCTCTGATGATTTACTGAGAGTAGAGGCTTGCATCCTACACACCTTCTGAAGGAGAATAGGCCTCTATGGAGGCTTTGTGTTGCACCTCGTGGTTACAGCTGCCTCTCACACACACACACACACACACACACACACACACACACACACACACACACACACACACACACACACACATATACACACACACCACCATGCACCGCGATGCCTGCCAAGGTCTGTTTGATGCGCAGATCAGCTGTCCTGGGGGGAGCTGACGTTTTGTCTCCTGTGGCGCACTCCAGTTTCCCAGTTTCCAGCGGGATCCATTGAGAGAACGGCTGGGGGGATTTGCAGCTGTATAGTCTGAAGGGTGCCCACGCGTTGGTCCCTGCTGGTCTTGACACGGCCTGGTGCAGCTCAGGTTGACTCTGTTTGGCCAACACAGAGACAGGCCTCTCTCGCATAGAGGGTTAGTGTGTGCGATGCCTTTCATTCTCTCTCTCTTTTTTTCCTCTCTCTCTGTCTTTCTCACATTCCTTTATTTTTCCCTCTCTCTCTCACTCTCATCTCTCCCAGTCCCCCCTCTCTATTTCTCCCACTCTTCTATCCCCCTTGTCTCTCTCCCACCCTCTCTCACTACTTTTGTTTAATACACCCCTGCTCGCTACGCCATGCTAGCTTAACAGCATAGGAAATGAACTGTAAGGCTTCAATAGAGCATCTCATTAAACCTCGATAGTCATAAAATGAACTCCGTTAAGTCTAGAGGCAAAGTTGCTCTCTCTCTGAGATTAAGATTTAGACAGTGTTCCGGAGGTAGGTACCCAGGGGACAGGGCTGAGAGGTAGGCATGTACAGAGAGCTAAAGAAGGGAGGACGGATGTGTGAACGATCAGTTTCACTCCTCATTGACGGATTATGGAAGTAGATACATCACCTCTCTCTCTGTGTTGAGGTATGAAGTGTGCCCTCCTCTCCAACACACATTGGGCTGACAGTGTAATCCACAATCTGCTTTATAATCATGCTACTTACTGACTGTGTGATGGCGTTCAGCCTTTTGTGTGAATCTTTTCTGTTTTGTGGAATGGATGTTTTTTTCAAGTTGAGTCAAAGCAGGGTCTGCTCTGCCAAAATGACATATCAAAGATCTCTTCAAGGTTTTTACAAAACTTTTTAATAGGCCTATAATTCAGACCAGTATTAACTAAATGCATCTGGATGACCTTACTGACATCCTGTTGAAATGTTAATGTAATTAATATATTACTTTTTAAATGCTGCTTTGACAGACAGACAGACAGGCAGACAGGCAGGCAGGCAGGCACCCTTTATCTCCCCTCTGTCAGAAAGAGAAGACCGAGAGCAATGTTTTGTGAGTAGCTCCAGTGCGGGTGGCTGAGGTTGACCTTGCTCTGGGGACTGGGATGGAGGTAGTGCAGCGAGTGCTCCTGTAGTGGAGGAGACAGCAGTAAACTCTCTCTGTGGTCGGCTCAGACCCAAGCCTGTCATCTCAACTGCCAATTAGTGCTGATTAGGAGGCGTAGTGGAGCTGCAAACAGCTGCACACTGCCAAGCCCTCTTAGCCCTCTCCCTCCAGCCCTCCCAAGCCCCCGTCCTGGCATGGGCTGGGGCCGCGCTTCCCTGCCTGCTCCTTGCTCCCTCACCCCAACAGAAGAAAATCTCCTCAAGGGCAGAGGTGGTAGAAGTGTTCTTTCTTACAGTAGTTGTCTCCTTGGCCCAACCTTGCCTGTCAGGCTGAGTATCTGACTGAAATACTTCCAGTAAAAATGAATGAATGATAAAATAGGATTTTGCTGAATGGCTGTCTTTTTCTTTCACACCGTTGACGTAAAGAAAACAGTTAGCATGCATGTTCACTTTTTCCCAAGTTTTTGTTTTGCTGAGGTCAGCATTTGAAAAGGGGTGGCATGCACTCAGAAAGTTGTCCCCCCTCGAGAACCTAGCCCCCCTCCCCTCTCCCAACCCTTCCCCCAAAACCTAAACATGAATAACACTTATCCTCAATCAATTAGTCTCATTGCCTGCATACACATCTCTGACATCCTCAGCATTTTTCATTCACATACACAAATATTATTCCTCCTTTTTAAAAAACTTGGCATCGCCGTGGGAACCCTTCAGCCCCTAAACAACATGTCACTGAGCCCCCTCCAACCCCCTGACCCATTCCCAAGATCGTTAGGGAAAGCTAAGGCCATGATAGTACATGCTAAGACATCATCAGAACTAGCAGTCTAGTCACTATGTAGTGCAATACTTTTGACCAAAGCCCTAAAAGAAGTGCACTATACTTGGAATATGGCGCTATTTCGGATGAACCCTATTTGAGCTCCGTCGTCTTCATTGATCACTCCGACGGTTGATAAGACCTATCTTAATTAGGCACGTATCTCCTCCAAGGGATCCATATCCTTTCTCTTACCAACTTCCATTCCTCCCAGGCTTTCCCCCCTGTTAAACATACAATGCCAACAGCCACCCCCAGTCCCCACGTTCCAGGGAGCAGCGACTCAGTAAGTCGATATAACAGTAAATCAATACAGGTCTAATACTGAATAATTGAGGTTATGGGAGTGCAGACAGCCACATTCCCTAGTAGGACCCCATATACAGCACTGGACTGAGTTGTCCTTATTTCACACTTTGATAAATAGGGGGTTAAATACATTTAAATGTATTTAACCCTCTATTTTACCAGATATGTTGACTAAGAACATGTTCCCATTTGCAGCAACGACCTGGGAAATATTTGGCTAGTAATTAATGTTTGAAAACAGTATGATTTTTTAAAATGAATATCACTGAGTGATTGCAGATGGATCTTTATGTGCTCTGTAGCTGGAGGATTTATACTGTTTTCACAGGATGTTTAACTGAAGTATCATATCATTGACATTTTCATAGATGCTCTTATTTAGAACACTTAGTGTTAAGTGTCTTGCTCAAGGGCATATTGACAGATGTTTTACCTAGTCGGCTTGGGGATTCAAACCAGCAACCTTTTGGTTACTGGCCCAACACTCCTCAACACTAGGCTACTTGCCCGCTAGGTTATGCACCTATCTGTGATATCACTATCTGGCATATGATTCACCTCTGTTTGTTTTTGTACATAGTCGAGAGAGATGGTTGTCTTGGTAACAGAGACTGGCACAGGTTGTAAAGAGTGAAGGGTATGAGGGAGAGAGAGAGAGAGAGAGAGAGAGAGAGAGAGAGAGAGAGAGAGAGAGAGAGAGAGAGAGATTTTTTTGTGTGAGATGCACTAGAGGGCACAAGATGCATGCCTAAGACTCCAAGTTCCATTTGCAGTGTGCTGAGATACTCGAACAGAACACAGGAACTAGTCTCATATTGTACCTTATATTAAGAATAAACAGACTAACACAGGGACAGGTAGAGCTAGGTAGTCCTTCTTGGTCCTTTGTTTTCACTTTCGGACAAATCGTAACTTCCGAGATGCGGGCACAAAACTATGCAATGCCGTAATTAGAATTTGTGTGAAAATGTTGTGTGAACTAATAAAACACAATGTGATAGAAAAGCTTATAGCCTTTTGTGTTATGAGACAGGAGCTACCATCAGGGAAAAACTGATAGGCAGACAGTCACTTTTACAAGGTTTGGTGGTTGTTGAATTTGGCTCCGTAGAGTGTGTCCGTGAGTTTGCGTCTGTTTGTGTGAGTGGTACCGGGTGAGTGGTGCTGCAGTACCTTTATGTCGCTGGCTGCTAGATTAGAAAACAGCCATGAATCTCCACGGTTGCTGTCACCCACTACAGGGCGCTCCTTCATAATAATGAATAACATTCATCATAATGTGTGTAAATGTGTGTCTAGAAAACCATGGTGCTGGTTCAGGCAGGCAAAAGTACAAAGTGGAATTCCCTTAGCCTCTGGGATGTGTAGTAGCGCTGTTGAGCTGCATTGGGCTTTCTGCTTCACTACTTTACCTTGGCAGGACAGCAGAGGAATAGAGGAAAGGGAAGCAACAAACAAATAAACAGTGTGTTACTGTGTTGCTGCCTCACCTGTTTCTCTGTATCCTCCTAGCAAGGTGTGTTTGGCTGTTCTGTTGTGTTGTCAGGTTTAAAGCTACTGTTCTACACAAAGCTCTGCCTGTGTGTTTTCATGCCGTTTCACACCCCAACAATGCTGTAGACAAAGTTCCCATCCTTACAGTCCTCGGCTCCGATGAAAACTACTGATAATCCAGATTGGTTCCCAACCTGGAAAAAAATTAAGCAAATTAAAATCAGACTTCAGAAAACTTTTACAGTTGGTGATTTGTGTATGCGTGTGCATGGGTGTGTGTGTTTACGTCCCCCTAAGGGACAACGTTACCCAGAGCACCCCTAAACGAGCCGTGACAGGGCACACTGGAGACCCACCCTATTTATGGGCCACATGCACCAGCCTAATGTAGCCCTCTCCTGCCTGTGTGCATGTTCCTGTGTGTTTGGTGTCCTGAGGTCTAGCTCTGTTAATTGTTCTGCTACACAGTAAATGTTGTTGGAAAGCCCTCCAGAGTTCTGCCAACAGACACATACACTCTAGCCCCAGTGTTTAGCTAATCTTCCCTGTCTTTCTTTCTGCACAGTAGAAATACTTATCTTCCCACGTACTTCATTTCGGCCATAATTTTGTTATCAAAGTTATTCTATTTTGGATTTTTGCTCTTTTTTTTATGATTGTTATAAATGTATATATTTTGAATTTTTTGAAATGCTCAGAATTGACAATGTTTATATCCTGACAAGCATCCAGTTCCCATGGAAACATTTGGTAGCTAGCACTGACATACCTACTTACAGTACCTTCAGAAAGTATTTACACACCTTGACTTTTTCCACATTTTGTTTTGTTACATCCTGAATTTAAAAGGGATTATTTTTCTGAAGGCACTGTATTATTCTAACAAAGCTGAAACGGATTGTGTGTCTAGCCTGCACTATAATATCTAGATCTACTTTCAAGCATTTCTTGATGGCACTTAGTCGTGCCAGGGAAAGTGTCTATTTTAGTAGAGAAATGGAGGGAATATGTTTGGCTGCTTGTGAAGGCTGGTATGGAAGACTGTTCAGGCAGGTAGCCATGATCAGAGTTGATGAGGGAGGCAATGTGCACTCTCCATTCCTCCCTCCATCCTTCTATCCGCCATCCTGCATCTCCACTTTACATTCCTCTCCCTTTCCTCCATCTTCACTCTCAGTCCTCTCTGTTCCTAACTCCATCCTGCATCTCCACTTTCCAGTCCTCTCCCTTCCCTCCTTCCTACATCTCCACTCTCCAGTCCATCCATCCATCCTCCATCTCTCTCTCTCTCCAGACAAGAGCCACTCACGTTGCTCTCTCTCGTTTCTGCGTGTGTGTGTGTGTGTTTCTGCAGCCGGCCGGCCAATGCTGTGCGTTTCCTGCTGTTGCCTCGTTTCCCACCTCTTGGAGTGGACTTGCGCTGGCTTTTATTCCCCCTGGACCGACCACTGAGGCAGAGTGGACAGTGGCCCATACTAGTAGCTACCGAGCTGAAGAGTTAGAGAAGCCTGTGTGTCTGTGTACATGTGGGTGCATGTTAGGACCACAGGTGATGTTAAAGTTCCCTCACAGAATATGGGGGTTGTGTGTGTGAGAGCTGCAGGCAGACAAATGCAACGTCGCTGACACTGTTTGCATGCGAAGCATGTCTGGAGGAAAAGCCAGATTAAATTGATTTGTGTATGTGGGGGGTGGGTGGGTTATAAGAGCAACGTCAACTCACCATCATTATGACCAGGAATATGACTTTCCAGAAGCGGATCCTGTGTTTTGCCTTCCACCCAGGACAACGGATTGGAAAAAGGGGCAAATGAAGCGGTCTTCTGGTCAGACTCCCTAGCATACGACTCGCCAATGTCCAGTCTCTTGGCAACAAAGTTAATGAAATCCGAGCAAGGGTAGCATTCCAGAGAGACATAAGAGACTGTAGCGTTCTGCTTCACGGAAACATGGCTCACTCGAGAGACGCTATAGGAGTCGGTGCAGCCAGCTGGTTTCTTCACACATCGCGCCGACAGAAACAAGCATGATTAACGAGACGTGGTGTGATCATAACAACATACAGGAACTCAAGTCCTTCTGTTCACCTGACTTAGAATTCCTCACAATCAAATGTCGACCGCATTATCTACCAAGGGAATTCTCTTCAATTATAATCACAGCCGTATATATTCCCCCCCCCAAGCAGACACATCGATGGCCCTGAACAAACTTTATTTGAATCTATGTAAACTGAGGCTGCATTCATTGTAGTTGGGGATTTTAACAAGGCTAATCTGAAAACAAGATTCCCTAAATTCTATCAGCATATCGATTGCGCAACCAGGGCTGGTAAAACCATGGATCATTGTTATTCTAACTTCAGCAACGCATTTAAGGCCCTCCCCCGCCCTCCTTTCGGAAAAGCTGATCATGACTCCATTTTGTTGCTTCCAGCCTACAGACAGAGACTAAAACAAGAAGCTCCCGCGCTCAGGTCTGTTCAACGCTGGTCCAACCAATCTGATTCCACGCTTCAAGACTGCTTCGATCACGTGGATTGGAATATGTCCGCATTGCGTCCAACAACAACATTGACGAATACGCTGATTCGGTGCTTTTAACCAGGGCAAGGTGACCGGAAACATGACCGAATACAAACAGTGTAGCTATTTCCTCCGCAAGGCAATCAAACAAGCTAAGCGTCAGTATAGAGACAAAGTAGAGTCGCAATTCAACGGTTCAGACACAAGAGGTATGTCTACAGTCAATAACGGATTACAAAAAGAAAACCAGCCCCGTCGCGGGCCAGGATGGCTTGATCCCAGACAGACAAAATAACTTCTTTGCTCGCTTTGAGGACAATACAGTGCCACTGACACGGCCCGCTACCAAAACCTGCGGACTCTCCTTCACTGCAGCCGACGTGAGTAAAACATTTAAACATGTTAACCCTCGCAAGGATGCAGGCCCAGACGGCATCCCCTGGCGCGTCCTCAGAGCATGCGCAGACCAGCTGGCTGGTGTGTTTACAGATATATTCAATCAATCCTTATCCCAGTCTGCTGTTCCCACATGCTTCAAGAGGGCCACCATTGTTCCTGTTCCCAAGAAAGCTAAGGTAACTGAGCTAAATGACTACCGCCCCGTAGTACTCACTTCCGTCATCATGAAGTGCTTTGAGAGACTGGTCAAGGACCATATCACCTCCACCCTACCTGACACCTTAGACCCAATCCAATTTGCTTACCGCCCCAATAGGACAACAGACACGCAATCGCAACAACACTGCACACTGCCCTAACCCATCTGGACAAGAGGAATACCTATGTGAGAATGTTGTTCATGGCCTCCATCTCAGCATTTAACACCATAGTACCCTCCAAACTCGTCATCAAGCTCGAGACTCTGGGTCTCGACCCCACTCTGTGCAACTGGGTACTGGACTTCCTGACGGGCAGCCCCCAGGTGGTGAGGGTAGGTAACAACATCTCCACCCCGCTGATCCTCAAATCAAATCAAATCAAATCAAATCAGGAATACCTGACATGATGACTCCTTGCTGTCCCCAGTCCACCTGACTGTGCTGCTGCTCCAGTTTCAACTATTCTGCCTTATTATAATTCGACCATGCTGGTCATTTATGAACATTTGAACATCTTGACCATGTTTTGTTATAATCTCCACCCGGCACAGCCAGAAGAGGACTGGCCACCCCACATAGCCTGGTTCCTCTCTAGGTTTCTTCCTAGGTTTTGGCCTTTCTAGGGAGTTTTTCCTAGCCACCGTGCTTCTACACCTGCATTGCTTGCTGTTTGGGGTTTTAGGCTGGGTTTCTGTACAGCACTTTGAGATATCAGCTGATGTACGAAGGGCTATATAAATAAATTTGATTTGATTTGATTTGATTTGACCTACAGGGAGGAGGTGAGGGCCCTCGGAGTGTGGTGTCAGGAAAATAACCTCACACTCAACGTCAACAAAACAAAGGAGATGATTGTGGCCTTCAGGAAACAGCAGAGGGAGCACCCCCATATCCACATCAACGGGACAGTAGTGGAGAGGGTAGTACGTTTTAAGTTCCTCGGCGTACACACCACCGACAAACTTAATTGGTCCACCAACACAGACAGCGTTGTGAAGAAGGCACCTCTTCAACCTCAGGTGGCTGAAGAAATTTGGCTTGTCACCAAAAGCACTCACAAACTTCTACAGATGCACAATCGAGAGCATCCTGTCGGGCTGTATCACCGCCTGGTACGGCAACCGCTCCACCCACAACCGTTTGGCTCTCCAGAGGGTAGTGAGGTCTGCACAACGCATCACCGGGGACGAACTACCTGCCCTCGATGACACCTACTCCACCCGATGTCACAGGAAGGCCATAAAGATCATGAAGGACAACAACCACCCGAGCCACTGCCTGTTCACCCTGCTATCATCCAGAAGGCAGTGGTAGTACAGGTGCATCAAAGCAGGGGCCGAGAGACTGAAAAACAGCTTCTATCTCAAGGGCATCAGACTGTTAACATTAACATTGAGTGGCTGCTGCCAACATACTGACTCAACTCCAGCCACTTTAATAATGGAAATTGATGGGAAAAAATGTATCACTAGCCACTTTAAACAATGCCACTTAATATAATGTTTACATACCCTACATTACTCATCTCATATGTATATGTATATACTGTACTCTACTGCATCTTGCCATCTTTATGTAATACATGTATCACTAGCCACTTTAAACTGTGCAACTTTTATGTTTACATACCATACATTACTCCTCTCATATGTATATACTGTACTCGATACCATCTACTGCATCTTGCCTATGCCGTTCTGTAGCATCACTCATTCATATATCTTTATGTACATATTCTTTATCCCTTTACACTTGTGTGTATAAGGTAGTAGTTGTGGAATTGTTAGGTTAGAGTACTCGTTGGTTATTACTGCATTGTCGGAACTAGAAGCACAAGCAGCTACAGCCGCATTAACATCTGCTAACCATGTGTATGTGACAAATACAATTTGATTTTAATTCTATTGATTTGTTTCTCTAAATGCCACCCTGGAAATGACACCTCAGGGTGCTTTCTGAACTATATTTAGAGGAAAAGATGAATTGACAGAGGATTTGAGGTGATCAACAGAGGATATCATAAACTATAGATGAAATAACAGAAACAATATATTAGCTAGCATTTGTGGAGCACTTACTTTGAGTGCATTGGATCCAAACTCTTACATAGCTCTGATACACTTTTAGAACCACACTGCAGTATAAGGAGTCAGTAACTTTAGCAGTTTAGTAAGCAATTACAGTCAGACAGAGGAGACAATATATATTGACTGAAGTGTTTAATAGACTCCTACAAAACTTGTCTTCACTTACCCATATAAAGAGGAATGAAATATACAAGGATCCAGAAACATATTTTGATCCAGAAGCGGTGATTGAACAAGATTGGTATAAAAATGGCGTGTACTTCTCTAGGGTCCTGCCTATAGTTTTAATTAGTGCCATAGTCTTGGATTGATCCTGGATGGCACACTATTCCCTCTATAGTGCACTACTTTTGACCCTGATCAAAAGTAGTGCACTGTATAGGGAATAGGGTGCTATTTGGGATCGATGCATAGTGACGTTAATGTAGCCATTTTCAATATAGCAGAATGAGGGGGCACTGCCGTTCTCTACCGTTCCCCTCATATGATGCATATCGCATTTCATCCATTCTTACCAATAGGCTTCGTAATTGGTTTTGTGATTCTGTCATCCATTTCTCTCTCTCGCTCTCTCTCTCTCGCTTCCTCTCTCTACTTTTCTCTCTTTCTCTCTCTCTTTTCAGTGGTCCTGAAAAAGAGAGAGGCCCAGATTAACATTCTATTTATTTCACTTGAATGGGATAAAATTGTACCGATGACCAGAGGATTAATGCATTAATGTAAAACGCAAAGCGGCTTATTACACTTTCCATTTTGTCAGCCGTGCGTAGGCAGCAGCGAAAGCTATACACGACAGGTCCTAATACCTATGTCAGGTTCTGTATTTATTTTCTTAGCCAACCTTGTGTCCTTGAATGTATCGCTGTTTCTCTGTGTTCTTGAATGTAGCCCTGTCTTTCATTTTAGTTAATTGATTTCACCTGTGTTAGTTACTCACACCTGTTGTCATCAGCTCCTTATTTAGTTCAGTTCAATCTGTTTGTGCCTTTGTGAGGTATTGTTTGTTTTGACTCTATAAAGCCTTTTCCTAGCTTTTTTGTGAGAAAAGCCTTCAGTCCTAGTTTTGATTCACCTGCCTGTTTGCTTACCTGTGTATGCCCATTGCTTGCTTGTGCCCATGATTCCTGCCTTCTGCGAAGGCGAAATAACCACCTGCACCATTTTTCATTACATTGTGAATTAATTTCCCCCAGGAAAGGAACATGCACACAGGCACACACACTCGCACACACAGACACACTCACACAGCACAGTTCTTCTCAGGAGAAACATCAAAGGGAAGGACCACAGTTTGGCCAAGTGGATTTGAAAAGGATGAGTTTCTAATCTGGTTAAACTTTGCTTGCTCCACATATTTTCTCACTGAAATACCCTTTTTTTCCCTCTTCAAGCAGTAAATCTACCTGCTTCTATACCGCTGTATCCCTTTTCCCTGAGAACTTCAGAGGGGATCAAAAAGTAATGCACTGTAGAAAATTGGGTGCTATTTGTGACACAGCCGTAGTGTCTCCCTAATGGCACGCCAAGCACTTCTGAAATATCCATTTGGCTCTGAACACAGGGACCAGTGGATATTACATTTTGGAGTGGCCTTATTAGCAGCCAGAGTGGTCAGCCATCCTCCCTATTCTATTGTCTGAATATTTGATAATGTTAATGAGGAGAAAAACAGCACGAAACCCTTTGTTCCTTTCCATCCTCCGTGTTGGACATACAAACACAGGCAGGCAGGAAAAGGTCCACGTTGGGTGGTAGCAAGGTCACACAGACAGGATGGAAGGAAGTCTCCAAGGCAGAGTAGGGCCGATGTAGTTGAATGAAAATGATGTTGAATATAATAATAAACTACATTCATCAATCTGACTTCATTATTATGTGTATAAATGCAACAGGCCCTATATGTCTCTGGAGGATCTAGTCAAGGTAGCAAGCCTTGCATCACCTCTCCATAATGAACATGTGACTATCTTGCACTGTTATGCAAGATGGCACCGACAGAGAGGGTCGCCTCACTTCTAGTCCTTAGGAAAATATACAGTATTTTTTTTGTTTTTTAATGTATTATTTCTTACATTGTTAGCACAGAAAATCTTAAGTGTTATTACATACAGCCGGGAAGAACTATTGGATATCAGAGCGATGTCAACTTACCAACATTACAACCAGGAATACGACTTTCCCGAAGCGGATCCTTTGTTCGCACCACCACCCAGGGCATTGGATCTGATTTCAGAGGCCGACCCAAAACAATGTCGTCACAGAAGAGGTAGACGGAGCGGCCTCCTGGTCAGACTTCGGAGGCGTGCACGCCACCCACCGCTTCCGAGTATATTACTCGCCATTGTCCAGTCTCTAGATAGATGAAATTAGGGCAAGGGTTGCTTTCCAGAGATATCAGGGATTGTAACATACTCTGTTTCACAGAAACATGGCTCTCTTGGGATATGTTGTTGGAGTCGGTACAGCCAATGGGATTATTTATGCTTTGTGCCGAGATAAATAAATATCTCTCTGGGAAGAAGGGTGTGGGTGTACGCTTAATGATTAACGACTCATGATGAAATCGTTACAACACACAGAAACTCAAGTCCGTTTGTTCACCTGACCTAGAATTCCTCAATGAAATACAGACAAAATTATCTCCCAAGAGAATTCTAGTCGGTTATTGTCACAGCTGTGTATATCTCCCCTCAAGCCGATACCACGATGGCCCTCAAAGAACTTCACTACAAACTGTAAACCATATATCCTGATGCATTTATTGTAGCCGGGGATTTTAACACAGCCAATTTGAGAACAAGGCTACCTAAATTCTATTAGCATCTATTGATTGAAGCACTCGTGCGGGCAATACACTGGATCACTGCTACTCTAACTTCCACGATGCATACAAGGCCCTCCCATGACCTACCTTCGGTAAATCTGACCACTACTCCATTTTGCTCCTCCCATCCTATAGGCAGAAGATCAAACAGGATGTACCCGTGACAATAACTATTGAACGCTGGTCTGACCAATTGGAATCCATGCTTCACGATTGTTTAAAAGTTTTGAGTTGAGACATCAACATTAGACCTAAAACTTCCCACTATCACTGTGACATGGAGAGGAAATAGTACACTCTTCCAAAAGTTTTTTTTGCATTCCAATAGGAGTTACTCATCACTTTGCAAGCCAGCATAATGTGACTTGCAGGCCATAATGCGACTTGCATGTCTGAGATTCCTAACACGAGATTCCTAGGCCCTCAAAGTTAGGTCTTATGATATATGCAATGTATTGTCATAAATAATTACATTTGAATACTTTCACACATACCATCACATGGGTGTGATCGTTCTACAGTGGTCCCTGAAGCGTAAGATCACAACTGTGTGATTAGAACGCTCATTTAGAACGCTTGTTTATAATGGCCGGTTTCGAATGACGGAACAATCAGCATTTGAGCTGGCCACACTTTCTTCAGAAACTATTTACACAAACACAGTCCTTACAAAGTTATGTCCAGAATGTGAGCAGTTTATTTTGGGATGCAATTTTCAGATATACACAGAAGTATCTGTAGCATAACACAATCATCCTATTGGAAAAAAATGTAGGCTACATTTGTCCTAGCGCTGAGGAAAGATTGAAGCAACACAAGCGGTCATATTTTCTAATTCTCGGCTGACAACCTACAATATGAATTAGCTAATAGCAATTATTACGTATAATTAATCGCATCACGGGTGAGCTCACCGTTGACCAAAAATAATTGAGTAAAACACTTTCTAGATATTGAAAGTAATCCTACGATTAGTTTCAGCGTGCAGCCATGCTTTTTTTCTTCACACAAACCAAAGATAATAAGAGAAGACAAGATGAGTTTGGTCTGTTTACAGTATGCATGTTGAAGGGGTGTGTCGGCTTTTTTTATTTATTTTTTATTTCACCTTTATTTAACCAGGTAGGCTATTTGAGAACAAGTTCTCATTTGCAACTGCGACCTGGCCAAGATAAAGCGTAGTAATTCGACACATACAACAGCACAGAGTTACACATGGAATAAACAAAACATACAGTCAATAATACAGTTGAACAAAAGAAAACAAAACGTCTATATACAGTGAGTGCAAATGAGGTAAGTTAAGGAAATAAATAGGCCATGGTGGCGAAGTAATTACAATATAGCAATTAAACACTGGAATGGTAGATCGGCAGAAGGTGAATGTGCAGGTAGAGATACTGGGGTGCAAAGGAGCAAAATAAATAAATAAATACCAGTATGGGGATGAGGTAGGTAGATAGATGGGCTGTTTACAGATGGGCTATGTACAGGTGCAGTGATCTGTAAGCTGCTCTAACAGCTGGTGCTTAAAGCTAGTGAGGGAGATGTGAGTCTCCAGCTTTGAGAGATTTTTGCAATTCGTTCCAGTCATGGGCAGCAGAGAACTGGAAGGAAAGACGACCAAAGGAGGAATTGGCTTTGGGGGTGACCAGTGAGATATACCTGCTGAAGCGAGTGCTAAGAGTGGGTGCTGCTATGGTGACCAGTGAGCTGAGATAAGGCGGGGATTTATCTAGCAGAGACTTGTAGATAACCTGTAGCCAGTGGGTTTGGCGACGAGTATGAAGCGAGGGCCAACCAACGAGAGCGTACAGGTCGCAATGGTGGGTAGTGTATGGGGCTTTGGTGACAAAACGGATGGCACTGTGATAGACTGCATCCAGTTTGTTGAGTAGAGTGTTGGAGGCTATTTTATAGATGACATCACCGAAGTCGAGGATCGGTAGGATGGTCAGTTTTACGAGGGTATGTTTGGCAGAAAGAGTGAAGGATGCTTTATTGCGATATAGGAAGCCAATTCTAGATTTAATTTTGGATTGGAGATGCTTAATGTGAGTCTGGAAGGAGTGTTTACAGTCTAACCAGACAGGTATTTGTAGTTGTCCACGTATTCTAAGTCAGAGCCGTCCGGAGTAGTGATGCTGGACGGGCGAGCAGGTGCGGGCAGTGATCGATTGAAAAGCATGCATTTAGTTTTACCTGCGTTTAAGAGCAGTTGGAGGCCATGGAAAGAGAGTTGTATGGCATTGAAGCTCGTCTGGAGGTTAGTTTAAACAGTGTCCAAGGAGGGGCCAGAAGTATACAGAATGGTGTCGTCTGCGTAGAGGTGGATCAGAGAATCACCAGCCGCAAGAGCAACATCATTGATGTATACAGAAAAGAGAGTCGGCCCGAGAATTGAACCCTGTGGCACACCCATAGAGACTGTCAGAGGTCCGGACAACAGGCCCTCCGATTTGACACACTGAACTCTATCAGAGAAGTAGTTGGTAAACCAGGCGAGGCAATCATTTGAGAAACCAAGGCTGTCGAGTCTGTCAATAAGAATGTTGTGATTGACAGAGTCGAAAGCCTTGGCCAGGTCGATGAATACGGCTGCTCTGTAATGTCTCTTATCGATGGCGGTCATGATGTCGTTTAGAACCTTGAGCATGGCTGAGATGCACCCATGACTAGCTCTGAAACCAGATTGCATAGCGGAGAAGGTATGGTGGGATTCGAAATGGTCAGTAATCTGTTTGTTAACTTGGCTTTCGAAGACCTTAGAAAGACAGGGTAGGATAGATATAGGTCTGTAGCAGTTTAGGTCTAGAGTGTTACCCCCTTTGAAGAGGGGGATGACCGCGGAAGCTTTCCAATCTTTGGGAATCTCAGACGATACGAAAGAGAGGTTGAACAGGCTAGTAATAGGGGTTGCAACAATTTTGGCAGATCATTTTAGAAAGAGAGGGTCCAGATTGTCTAGCCCAGCTGATTTGTAGGGGTCCAGATTTTGCAGCTCTTTCAGAACATCAGCTCTCTGGATTTGGGTAAAGGAGAAATGGTGGGGGCTTAGGCGAGTTGTTGTGGAGGGTGCCGGGCAGTTGACCGGGGTAGAGGTAGCCAGGTGGAAAGCATGGCCAGCCGTAGAGAAATGCTTATTGAAATTCTCAATTATAGTGGATTTATCGTTAGTGACAGTGTTTCCTAGCCTCAGAGCAGTGGGCAGCTGGGAAGAGGTGCTCTTATTCTCCATGGACTTTACAGTGTCCCAGAACTTTTTTTGAGTTAGTACTACAGGATTCAAATTTCTGTTTGAAAAAGCTTGCCTTAGCTTTTCTAACTGCCTGTGTATATTTGTTCCTAACTTCCCTGAAAAGTTGCATATCACGGGGGCTATTCGATGCTAATGCAGAACGCCACAGGATGTTTTTGTGCTGGTCAAGGGCAGACAGGTCTGGAGTGAACCAAGGACTATATATATTCCTAGTTCTACATTTTTTGAGAGGGCATGCTTATTTAAGATGGTGAGGAAGGCACTTTTAAAGAATAGCCAGGCATCATCTACTGACGGGATGAGGTCAATGTCATTCCAGGATACCCCGGCCAGGTCGATTAGAAAGGCCTGCTCGCAGAATTGTTTCAGGGAGCTTTTGACAGTGATGAGGGGTGGTCGTTTGGTCGCAGACCCATTACGGATGCAGGCAATGAGGCAGTGAACGCTGAGATCTTGATTGAAAACAGCAGATGTATATTTGGAGGGCGAATTAGTTAGGATGACATTTATGAGGGTGCCCGTGTTTACTGATTTGGGGTTGTACCTGGTAGGTTCATTGATCAATTGTGTGAGATTGAGGGCATCAAGCTTAGTTTGTAGGATGGCCGTGGTGTTAAGCATGTCCCAGTTTAGGTCACCTAGTAGCACGAGCTCAGAAGATAATGGGGGGCAATAAATTCACATATGGTATCGAGGGCACAGCTGGGGGCAGAGGGAGGTCTATAGCAAGCGGCAACAGTGAGAGACTTGTTTCTGGAAAGGTGAATTTTTAGAAGTAGAAGCTCAAATTGTTTGGGTACAGACTTGGATAGTAATACAGAACTCTGCAGGCTATCTTTTCAGTAGATTGCAACACCGCCCCCTTTGGCAGTTCTATCTTGGCGGAAAACGTTATAGTTAGCAATGTAGATTTCAGGGTTTTTGGTGGTTTTCCTAAGCCAGGATTCAGACACGGCTAAGACATCTGGGTTGGCAGAGTGTGCTAAAGCAGTGAGTAAAACAAACTTAGGAAGTAGGCTTCTAATGTTAAAGTGCATGAAACCAAGGCTTTTACGTTTACAGAAGTCAACAAATGAGAGCACCTGGGGGGTGGGAGTGGAGCTAGGCACTGCAGGACCTGGATTAACCTCCACATCACCAGAGGAACAGAGGAGAAGTAGGATAAGGGTACGGCTAAAGATTATACGAACTGACCGTCTAGCACGTTCAGAACAGAGAGAAAAAGGAGCAAGTTGGGCACGATAGCATAGATTCAAGGCATAGTGTACAGACAAAGGTAAGTTAGGATGTGAGTACATTGGAGGTAGACCTAGGCATTGAGTGATGACGAGAGAGATATAGTCTCTAGAGATGTTTAAACCAGGTTATGTCATTGCATATGTAGGAGGTGGAACAACATGGTTGGTTAAGGCATATTGAGCAGGGGTAGAGGCTATACAGTGAAATAAGACAGTAATCACTAACCAGGACAGTAATGGACAAGGCATATTGATATTAGAGAGAGGCATGCGTAGCCAAGTGAACATATGGGTCCAGTGAGTGGTTGGGCTGGCTGGCGACGCGGTGATTCAGACAGTTAGCAGGCTAACAAGGTAACAGTTAGTAGGCCGGGGCTAAACAAGCTAGCAGCTAGTAGACCGGGGCAAGTTAGCAGTTAGCAGGCCGGGTTAGCAAGCAAGCAGTTAGCATGGGCTAGCAGTTACAGACCGGGCAGGTAAGATAGAAGTTAGCAGGCCGGGGCCGGCAGCTAGCAGTTAGTAGACCGGGGCAAGCTAGCAGTTAGCAAGGGCTAGCAGTTAGCAGACCGGGCCCGGCAAGCTAGCAGTTAGCAGACCGGTTTAGCAAGCAAGCAGATAGCAGGGGCTAGCAGTTAGCAGACCAGGTTAGCAAGCAAGCAGTTAGCAAGGGCTAGCAGTTAGCAGACCGGGCCCGGCAAGCTAGCAGTTAGCAGACCGGTTTAGCAAGCAAGCAGATAGCAGGGGCTAGAAAGTTAGCCTTTGGGGGATGTCGCAATGGGGGTAAGTCTGTTTTTGCCTTTTCGTGCGGTGACGTCGATAGACCAGTCGTGGAATTAGTTGAGTTCCAAGTAGCTCTAGGTAGCTAGCAGGCCTAGCTGGTTAGCATAATGGGCCTTCAGCGGGAGTCGCGCCTGAGGGGCCTGTTGGAGTCCTCGGGCAGATTATGTCGGTAATCCAGTCGTAGGGGATCTGCAGAGTTCCATGCCCCGTACCGGCTGTAGAAGGGGTCCGGATATTGTAGCCCAGGAGTAGTGGTAGCACAGGAGCCCTGGCCGGGCTAGTTTCAAGCTAAGTGGTGCTTGTTCTGGGATGGAAACGCTAGCCAGGAGTAGTCATCCGGGATTGCGGTTAGCTAGTTGTAAAGATCCAGATGAAAATGTTCAGTTTGCGGTAGGAACCCGGGGACAAAAATAACAGGTCCGTTATGCTCTGGTTAGAGTCACGTTGTTCGAACTGACGAGAACTTTCCGAGCTGAAGGTTAGCTGATGACCTCTGGCAATGGTTTGCTGACTGATAGCTGGTAGTTAGCTGGCTAGCTTCAGTTGAGGGATTCCGGATACAAGTAAATATAAATACTTTAGGGGAAAAAAGCAGATCCATGCCTCATTGGGTGAGGCGGGTTGCAGGAGAGTATTTAGATGTTGAGGTTTATCAAAATATTTTAAAGGATATGCGACGAAAAAGATGTAAAACGATATATACAAGGGACACAACAGGACAAAGACGTCTGATTGCTACTCCATCTTGGATAATATAAGTCTACCATCGTTCACATCCCACCATTCACTTCCTGAAGTTCTCAAAACAATTGTGAACCCTTACTCAACTCATTTTGTTATAGCATCCTTGGTCCGACAGACGATCACGTGAAACCAGAATGCATTGTATGTCAACAAACATGGCTCCACACACATTGCTGGAATTAGCTTAGCTCATCATAATCAGTACAACCTTCAGAAAATTATTTTACACACATACTATGTACCCATTACAATCGGAATGCATGATTTATCACCTGTAATTGAAAAACGTGAATAAAATAGTAATTATATCAATAATTACCACACAACATTTTCTGATAGTGATTTATTGATAGAAATGGCGCGCGCAGGCAGTAAATCACATAACCTCTCATTCCCACTCTGAGCCATTCAGTGTTGTTGTTTATGTATGTAGCTAATGAGCTAAGCTGTAGCATTAGCAATATCTTTCAAAAGGAGACAACTCACAAATGAGGGAAATTCTGAAGATTTAAAAAAATTCTGACAATGAGTCTGAGTCAAAGTCAGGAATCAGATTCTGACAGTTACAGTGAGGAGCTTCCCCCCAGCCAGAACCCTGAATCTGAGGACTGCTTGCCACTGACAAAGTCCTAGTTCCATTTGAAGATGCTGGTGGTGATGGAGGCAGACCAATAGTGGATGAAGTACAGGACTTCTGTGGTAGCTGGAAGGCTGCCAGCCATTTCATCCCTCCTGGCCCTGCTGTTTGCTTTAATGAGTCCCAGTCTGGAGAGCAACACCCCTTGCCATTTCCATCTGAGGCAGTGCTTCAAGTTGTTTCTGACAGAGGAGCTGGTGGGAGACATAGCAGAGACCAATCGCTATGCCTTGGAGCTACAGGAGAAGAGAGAGCCAGTAGTGGGGGGACAACCACAATTAGTGAAATTAATATCTTCCTGGTGACAGTCCTTCTCATGGGGACAGTAAAGAAGAACTCCCTAAGAGAATACTGGAGCAGAGATCCTATGTTTACAACTCCCTTCTTTGCCACCCTCTTTTCCCAAGACTGCTTCCTGGTTCTGCTGCATTTCATCAACAACGCTACTGCCATCCTAAATGACCCGTTATACAAAATAAGAAATATCACCAGCTGGCAGAAAAGTGGCATGACAAACGAGACGTCCGTATCCTCTCCACTGTCCATACAGCAACCATGTTGGCCACAGCGAAGGTGGACCACCTGACGGGAGAGAGAAACAAAACAGACAGAGAGAAACACCAAACCAGACTGTGTGCTTGACTATAACCTCAAAATGGGGGCAGTGGATAAGGCGGACATCATAAACACCTTTGTGGAATGCACTCAGAAAATGACCAAATTGCATAAGATATTTTTCCGGGGTAGATTCAAAATACAACAAGCCAATACTTCTGAAGCAACTAGCATTGTTTTACAGAGCTAATAGAAGAATGTAACTAGCTAGATAAGCACGATTTAATATAACACCATACAGGTTATGACATGAGTAACGTTACCTCGCGTGTCCGCGGTTATAAGGAATATACACAAATATATTATGCTCCATACACACAGTGAGCTACAGTAGAAACGGTATAACATGACACGCAGAAACTATTATAACGTAATAAGGCGCTTACTTTGATAGAAACACAGTCTGGATTTGAACATGGGTGTCTGTAGTGACGCCTCTAGCACTGAGACGCTGTGCCACTTGGGAGTCATAAGGCCAGGGTAGCTTCAAAATACAACACATGCAAAAACTTCTCTGACGCAATCAGCATTGTTTTCCAGAGCTAATAGAAGAATGTAGCTACAAGTCAAGCATCAAGTATAACACCATAAAGGTTATGAAATGAGTAGCGTTACATCCACGGTGAGTAGCGTGTCCACGGTTATAAGGAATATACACAAAAACATTATGCTACGGTAGAAACGACATAACACGACATGCAGAAACTATTATAACGTAATAAGGCACTTACTTTGATAGAATCGTACACATTTCTAAAGTTATTATTTGTAACGAAACCAACTTTGATTGCGATGCAGGCAACAGACGGTGAATGTGAACACGTGTATGCAGGACGGGGTATGAGCAAATGTCTGCAGACTTGAACTGCACAATTAATTGGGAAGTGTTGTGGAATTTTGTCCGGTGCCAGAAATGTCAAAAAAATTAATTGGTCAGCAAAAGTAAAAATGACTACTTTTATGTGAATGAATGAGGTGGAACACACCTCAATTCAAACTGTTCTTAGAAAATAAAAAAACTTGTTAGAAAATCATTTAAAATTGACAAGTTGAAAACAGCCTATAAATAAAAACAGTATTAAATGTACTGTTGCGTAACAATCACATTCTGGAATGTACTGGTGCGGCCGTTAGAGATATTTGGAACTCACACATGAAAGGGTTAATAGCTAATAAAGCTGGTGGAACCGTTCATTTAGGGTTCTAGTAAGCACCCTCCAAAGATAAAAGGGTACTCGGTAGAACCCTTCACAGACAGTTCTAGGAATAACCTTTCGATGATACCATTTTTATTGGTAGAACCCTTCATAGAGGGTTCTAGGTAGTTCTTTGAGGAACCCTACATAGAGGGTTCTACCCAACACCAAAAAGGGTTCCCTGTGTCACACTGCGCATGACATGAAATTAATTGTTTTAATTGAATGAGATATAGTCTACATTGGGTCTACAGGATATGAATCTTACTTATTTTGTAGCACATCTCATGAAGAAGATATACATTTTCCTTTCTTTCTGTGGCACCAAATATTTGCATACATTGGTAAAGTTACCAGGTTGTTAGTAAGGCTGCACGATATTGGCAAAAAATCTAATTTGCAATTTTAGAATTTAGAATTTCAATCATAGAAATAGAATGATTATACCATTTTTTATGGTTGATGTTATTTGGCATGACAACAAATTAAAAAGCCAGGTAGGAGTTATGACAGAGTAGGAACCAAAGTGTTAGTCAGTGTTTCCCAGTAGACCCTAATCACACTTGAAAATATTTTACAATAGGCTATCTGATTGATAATATGCGGTTGTACAAACAACATGCTGATCTACTCCCTCATGAAAAAGTAATTGTTTAATTACTACACAAAATAGTGACTATGTAAGTCATGTAGGGATTGTGCAGTGAATGTGTAGTTTATGCACTACTCAAGATACACAGGCTTTGTAGTGTTCAGTAGAAAAATAGTAGGCTTTCCTGTAGTAATCAGGTAGAGTTTTTACTACATGATATTGGAAGTAAATAAGTAGTCAAAACATGACAGCTTTACTATACATGCTTTTCGCAACCACAGAAGAAGACAAAACAGGAAGTAGTTGGTTGTTGAATACTTTCATGTTATTGATTAACCATTTTATACAACTTTTTACCATCACAAAAAGATTGGTAGCCAAAATGATATTTTGTTTAGCCTAGCTGTTTGCTAGCCCCATTGAAATGTAGTTATGTAGACCCTGTTTCCCAGCATGCTAGCTAATAAGTACATGTGTTTGTATCCAAATGTACAGTATGCTCAAATTGGTATACTTACCCATTCTACTTACCTCTTTTGACCGGTTGCCAAGGAGGCCCTCAACATAAGAAGACTGGAGGCCATTGTTGGTAAGATTAAAATGTTCTGTGTTGTCTTATGCGACCTCAGTTAGCCTATGATTGATAATGGCTTTATTTTCTGAAAGGTTACGTAAAAGGTTAATATGGCTGCAACAAAAAAGAGGATCTGAAGATAGTTAAATCAAAGGTGAATGAAGACAATGTAATGTAATCTTATATGTAATTAATGTCAATTTTTTTAAATTAATAATATTTGTATAAGCTTATTATTTATTGTTTGATGATATAACTACAGTTAGAACCTTGAAGAAATAACATGTGCACTAGTCTAGTAGTGACAGTAGTGAAACAATAACATTTTGAATAGGCAAACAGCAGTAACTCTGTCAGTTTTCAATAGTAATTCAAAAGGGTTTATGTAAGAAATTAAAAAGCATCAGGAGCAATTCAGTACTGATTAGTAGTGAAACAACACTACACACAAATGCATTCGTAATTCAATAGTTATTGAGTAGGCATACATCAGTAATGGTAAGCATTACTCAAAAATAATTAAATACTGAACGTGTAGGAATTGTGTAGGTTTTTAGTAGACACCGAAAATCTCAGTGGTTACACAGTACTCATTAAGGGAGAATTACGGTATGTAGTGAATTTGACTAGGAAGTATGTAGTGTTTACCAGTCACACTGGTGCTCCTCAAATAAAACTCCAGGTTGCAAAGAAAAATATTTTGGCGTACTTTAGAGCCCTGCCTATGACTGAATTAGTGATTCAGTTGTGTCTTCAAAAGGCACTGTGTTGGTTTCAGGTCTACTACAGTGCCCTCATCCACAGATAGGCTTTATAAATGTTTAGTAGAGGGAAGTGTGTGGGAGGGCAGGAAAATGTGGGTGCTCGCTCCAATGTTTCAGACAATTTGGGAGATGGGACCTGAGGGAGTCAGGGATGGGATTGAATGGGGTGGATGGGATGAGGTGGTGGAGGGACGGGCACTAGTCTGCATAGTCTGCATGACATGAACATCTAATGAATGGGACCATTCCTCTTTGCTCAATTTATCACCCAAACTGTATTGTCTGTCTCTGTCTGTCTCTCTCATTTTCTCTAGCCACAGTGCTGCCACAATATTACCTTCCTAGTATTAATCATAACTTAAATGCAAGATCACTTTGAAAACTGTGAAAGCCGTTCAGTCCGCTGTCCAGTAAAAGGACTGAAGCTAATCTTTTCATCTATTTTCTATGCATCCATCTATCCATCAAAAAAGTTGTGAGACGCCAAAAAACATGAGAATGAGGCCATCTATCTTAAGAAGCATAGTCCTGTTCCCCTCGCTGGTACAATGGGGTTTATGAACCCAATGAGACACACTCTCCTCCTGCAACGGCAGGTCACCCATTCCCTGGTGCCTTACTCCAGCTCTCTGAGCATCGGTGTAATGGAATAAATAGAGAAGGTGATGCTCGCGACTAGCAACTTACAGGTGCTGAGGCTCAGTATGATGACTCAAGACATTGTTTGGATGGATTGCTGTATATTTGCATCTCGCAGGAGAGAGTCACACCTTATCTGTGACAGTCTCGGGAATGTAAAGTAATAAAAGTAGTGGTAAAAAAACATAGATGGGTAAACTCTGATTGCTGGTCACGATGAAAAAGTAACTTTCCCTTTCAATGCATTTTTCGGGAAAAGGTGGGTAAACTGCATTCAGTTGAGTTTACCCTCCACTAGGCCTACACCACTGCCGGTAGCCTACCCTCTTATGAATGTTGGATGGATTGAATGCGCATTGGTGTCTAGCTGCAGGCTAGTTGTCTCGTGATATTGTCGACCATCATCAGCTGATCCAGGAAAGAAAAAAAATATTGATATAAAATAATAAAGTGAAATAAATTGTCTACTTCTTCGGGCTATGGACAGCACAGAGAACACCAATACCCGCATGCACCTGAAAAACTAAGCAATTAAGCAATGAGAACTCTAAACAGCTGACTAAAAAAAGCAAACAATGATGCATCAATGGATAAATCTAATGCATTGGAATGAAGGACATTTTTATCAAGGGGGTATCGCAAACAAATGTTGATAATGAGCAAGTGCAAAGGAAAATTGCTGCATTTGAAGGAGCTCAGCTGAGGCCGAAATTCTGCACTACTGAGTGGAAAGTGCAGTGGACAGGGAGACATTTTGTGCAGGCACATAGAAATACATCTATGACAGAGAGGTGGGGTTGTTTGTTTCATTTGGAAACTTTTCTTTTCATATTTATCACTGTAAAACATATTTACCACTGCATTTTAAACAAATGGGAGAATGGTTAAATTAGCATTATTTAGAGCCTCCCCCCAATTCTATTTGGACTTTTGTTGCATTTAGGGGAGCTATTGTCTCATTCAGGGGAACTGAGATCCCCCTGGCTCCCCTGTAATTTGCACTGTGAATTGATTAGATTAGAATCTGGGTTTGATTTCCAACCTATTGTTTGAACTAGCAAAGTGCAAAGCAATTTATATTCATGATTGGTGTGATTTTCTGCTTGAATTTGGTTAAAAGGACAGTGAATTTGTTCATACTTTGAGAACTTGTCAGCGAGGTCCTGTGAGGTCCTTATTATGAACTGAAGACAAGTGTAACCACATTAAGTCTTATTTAGTTGATAGTCATATACTCTGTGTTATTCTGTAATGTATCATGTATTTCATGTACACTGTAATTGTTTGAGTGTTAATTATTTTGAGACTAATAAATCTTATTAGTTGAATTGAGTAAATGCATTCCTTCCTACAGAGTAAGTCTTTGATTGACCATAAATTAGTAACTTAGTAGGTCTACTGGTAAATATAATTTACACTACACATAGTACTGTATATGCATGGGTTTTGTCATGGAAAATAATTAGTCATGCTATCCCGTGTTTTACTATTTAAAGAATTGTCTCTTGTTATATGCTAGTGTATTTTCTTACCAGATACCAGCTTGTCTTTGTGGGACTTAGTCATAAGACTGGGCATATAGCTAAGGTCCGCTTGGGTGCGACCGCAGAGTGTGACATCCCATGGGTTTACTATCTACAGAAAGTCACATGTATGGAAACTTGCAGAAGGGAGCACATCTGCTGACTGCCACATATACAAAACGGATGTATTTTTCTATAAAAGCAGAGACCCAACTATGTTTGTTGAGCTTTCAACTCTGAACAATTATTGGTGATGGTTCATTGCTGATGGTTCAGTGATGGTTCATTGTTGTTTGAAATAATCTGCAGTCTCTCTATTCCAATATGACTGCTAGCACAGTTCCACCTTAAAATCACTGGTATACTTGACTCATTCAATTAATTATTGAATTTTGGTGGCCAGGATTAGCTATTTGTATCTAGTTTTTTAATCAAATCAAATGTTATTGGTCACATACACATGGTTAGCAGATGTTATTGTGAATGTAGTGAATTGTTTTGAGAAATGAAGAAGTAGGGCTGTTCATTGTAAGTGTCACTCCAGGTGGACTGTTTTTATGCGTTGTTTTTATCCTGTATTAGAAACTGTTTTTTATCGATTATTTACATTTTAGGGTACCTGAGGTTGGATTAGGAATGTTGTTGGAAATGTTTGGACCAAGTTTACAGGTAATTCATCAGATACTTTGTAGGCATGTTGGGCGAGTTGAAACCTGTGTATTTCTGAATCAAACGCGCCAAATAAATTGACATTTTTGGGACATAAAGAAGGACGTTATCGTACAAAAGGACCAACAAAAGAAGATTTTCAAAGGTAAGGCATGAATTATAACGCTATTTCTGACTTTTGTGGCGCACCTGCCTGAAATATGATTTTCATGTGTTTTTGTATGCGGGGCGCTGTCCTCAGATAATCGCATTGTTTGCTTTTGCCGTAAAGCCTTTTTGAAATCTGACACAGCGGCTGGATTAACAAGAAGTTAAGCTTTATTTTGATGTATAACACATTTCGGGTGGTCATTGTCCTTGATTATCTTTTTGGTCTTCCTTTCTACCTTCTCCACTGCTGTCCCATCAATGTGGATAGGGGGTGCTCCCTCTGAAATTTCCTGAAGTCCACGATCATAGTCTTGTTTTGCTGACGTTGAGTGAGAAGATGTTTTCCTGACACCACACTCCGAGTGCCCTCACCTCCTCCCTGTAGGCTGTCTTGGCATTGTTGGTAATCAAGCCCACTACTGGTGTGTTATCTGCAAACGTGATGATTGAGTTGGAGGCGTGCATGGCCACGCAGTCATGGGTGAACAGGTAGTACAGGAGGGGGCTGAGCACGCACCCTTGTGGGGCCCCAGGGTTGAGGATCAGCGAAGTGGAGAAGTTGTTTCCTACCTTCACCACCTTGGGTCGGCCTGTCAGGAAGTCCAGTACCCAATTGCACAGGACTTGGTTGAAACCCAGGGTCTCAAGCTTAATGATGACCTTGAAGGGTACTATGGTGTTGAATGCTTAGTTGTAATCAATGGTTGTAGGCAATTGACAGCATTCTTACATAGGTATTCCTCTTGTCCAGATGGGATAGGGCAGTCTGCAGTGTGATGGCAATTGCAATGTCTGTGGACCTATTAGGGCGTAATGCAAATTGAAGTGGGTCTAGTGTGGCAGGTAAGGTGGAGGTGATATGATCCTTGACTAGTCTCTCAAAGCACTTCATGATGACAGTAGTGAGTGTTACGGGGCGATAGTCATTTAGTTCAGTTACCTTTGCCTTCTTGGGTACAGGAAAAATGGTGGACATATTGAAGCATTTGGGGACAGCAGACTGTATAGGAAAAGATTGAATATGTCCGTAAACACACCAGCCAGCTGTACCTATGTTCTGAGGTTACGGCTAGGGAGGCCGTCTGGGCTGGCAAGGGTTAATCCGTTTAAATGTCTTACTCACGTCGGCCATGGAGAAGGAGAGTGGGGGCCCGTAGTCCTTGGTAGCGGGCGGCATCGGTGGCATTGTGTTATCCTCAAAGCGGGCAAAGAAGGTGTTTCGTTTGTCTGGAAGCAAGACGTTGGTGTTCGTGATGTGGCTGGTTTTCTTTTTGTAGTCCGTGATTGCCTGTAGAACATGCCACATACGTCTTTTGTCTGAGCCGTTGAATTCCAACTTCACTTTGTCCCTATGCTGACATTTCACTTGACAGATTGCCTTGCTGAGGGAATAACTACACTGTTTTAATTCAGCCAAATTTCCACTCACAATCTTTACATTGTTAAATACGGTGGTTCGCGCTATCAGTTTTGCACAAATGCCGCCATCTATCCATGGTTTCTCATTGGGTAGGTTTTAATATTCACAGAGGGTACAACATCTCCAATGCACTTCCTTATAAACTCACTCACAGAATCAACACATAAATCGATATTACTCTCTGAGGCTGCCCGGAACATTTCCCAGTCCGCGTGATTAACTTGTTATTGCTGGGGGCAGTATTGAGTAGCTTGGATGAATAAGTTGCCCAGAGAAAACTGTCTGCTACTCAGGCCCAGTTGCTAATATATGCATATTATTAGTAGATTTGGATAGAAAACACTCTGAAGTTTCTAAAACTGTTGAGTATAACATAAATCATATGGCAGGCAAAAACCTGAGAAAAAAATCCAACCAGAAAGTGGGAAATCTGAGGTTTGTAGTTTTTCAATTCTTTGCCTATCGAATACACAATGTCTATGGGGTCAAATTGCACTTCCTAAGGCTTCCACTAGTCAACAGTCTTTAGAACCTTGTTTGATGCTTCTAATGTGAGGTGGGGACGAATGAGAGGGGAATGAGTCAGAGGTATGCCAGAGAGGCATGAGCTGACCATGTGCGTTCACGTGATAGTTAGCTTCCTTTTCATTGCAATTCTACAGACAAAGGAATTCTCCGGTTGGAACATTATTGAAGATTTATGTTAAAAACATCCTAAAGATTGATTTTATACATTGTTTGAAATGTTTCTACGGACTGTAACGGAACTTTTTGACTTTTCGTCTGCACCTAGTGATTGCGCGTCATGAATTTGGATTACTGGGCTAAACGGGCAAACAAAAAGGAGGCATTTGGACATAAATTATGGATTTATTCGAACAAATCAAACATTTATTGTGGAACTGGGATTCCTGTGAGTGCATTCTGATGAAGATCATCACAGGCAAGTGAATATTTATAATGCTATTTCTGACTTCTGTTGACTGCACAACATGGCGGATATCTGTTTGGTTGTTTTGGTCTCTGAGCGCTGTACTCAGATTATTGCATTGTGTGCTTTCTCTGGAAAGTTTTTTTGAATTCTGACACAGCAGTTGCATTAACCTGTTGATCCTACTTGAGACGCAGACGTCTCAACTAGGCAGATGGAAATGGTAATGCGCTACGCTAAATGCTAAATGTACTCGTTAAAACTCAAACGTTCATTAATAACCTGTTAAGTCTACCCCCTTCCTTTTTCGAACATTCTGTTAAAAATCGCGCAACATTTCAGCGTCCTGCTACTCATGCCAGGAATATAGTATATGCATATGATTAGTATGTGTGGATAGAAAACACTCTGAAGTTTCTAAAACTGGTTAAATCACGGCTGTGACTATAACAGAGCGTGTGTTTCATCGAAAAGCGCAAGAAAAACTGGTCACTGAAAACTGAAAAAAATATCCATGCGCCACTTGCATGTATTGTTTAAGGGGCACCAAATTAAATAGGGCCGAGATTGCAATTCCTACAGCTTCCACACGATGTAGCCAAAAACGTAATTTTCGTTGACAAAAATCCTTTGTGTCATGACAAATAGATCCTTCATTCCGTCCAGCATACAGCAATCGATTTTGGAAAAGAGAAAAAGGGACATTGTTTTCTTGAGTAGCTGCTATTGAATACAGATCGCCCAGTGATCAATTTGATCGCTTATTAAAGTTTACAAATACCTAAAGTTGGGTTACAAAAGTAGGTTGAAGTGTTTTGTCAAAGAATATAGGCAACTTATATAATTTTAAAAAATGACGTTGCGTGTTGGAAGAGAGCTTTTTTCCTGAACCAGACAGGCTTTACAAATGGATATTTTGGGCATACATGGACGGATTTAATCGGGAAAAAGACCCAATTGTGATGTTTATGGAACATATAGGAGTGCCAACAAAGAATATCATCAAAGGTAATGAATGTTTTATATTTTATTTCTGCGTTTTGTGTAGCGCCGGCTACGCTAATTGTTTTGTTTACGTCCCCTTCAGGTATATTGGGGTGTTGCATGCTATCAGATAATAGCTTCTCATGCTTTCGCCGAAAAGCATTTTAAAAATCTGA
Organism: Oncorhynchus clarkii lewisi; assembly: GCF_045791955.1. Lineage (NCBI taxonomy): Eukaryota > Metazoa > Chordata > Actinopteri > Salmoniformes > Salmonidae > Oncorhynchus > Oncorhynchus clarkii. The sequence continues at coordinate 38,290,712 of NC_092161.1, forward strand.
CTTGTTGGCTAGATTCACAACGAGTGTAGCTTTAATTCAATACCCTGCATGTGTGTTTTAAGGAGAAGTGTATCTATAATTCCAAGCATAATAGTTGTATCTTTTATCAATGTTTATTATGAATATTTCTGTAAATTTATGTGGCTCTCTGCAAAATCACTGGATGTTTTGGAACTACTGAACATAACGCGCCAATGTATACTGAGATTTTTGGATATAAATATGAACTTTATTTAACAAAACATACATGTATTTTGTAATAATGAAGTCCTATGAATGTCATCTGATGAAGATCATCAAAGGTTAGTGATTAATTTATATCTTTTTCTGTTTTTTGTGACTCCTCTCTTTGGCTGGAAAAATGGCTTTGTTTTTGTGACTAGGTACCTAACATAATCGTTTGGTGTGCTTTTGTTGTAAAGCCTTTTTGAAATCGGAAACTGTAATGGTATTAACCTCTTCTGCCAGGAAGTCCTTCATAAGGATTAGTGGCATGTCCAATAAATACATTGCCATCCAGACAGACTTACAAGAACCTCTGACTGGATGATATACAGCCACCATCCGCTTGGATTTTTTGCTGTATCGCCACCATCTCTCTACAACACACACACTCCTACTCTAGCCATTATCTGGCAGCATCCCCACTCACACCTGTTTGTGTTTGGCTACGCAGACCCTCTAGCTGAGATGTTTCAGGTGGCATGTCTGTGTTGTTACTGCTACGAGAACAAACTCTTTGATCTGATGTAACGATCGGCTCAAACATAAACGGCTTCAGTAAGTTTATTGGCTCCCCAACTAACCTTATTTTCTTCTCTGTAATAAACTAATTCTCAGACTCATAGCTACTCTGTAAATTCAGCCATTTTTGGGAGTTCCAAAGTGTTCTCTCTTGCCATTGATGCAACAATGCCAATATGGTGATATACAGTTACAGTTAGCTGGCGTTCTAAATCCTAGTGTGTCCATTCCCCTTTAACCCTGATTGTTCCTCTAAGTCGCTCTGGATAAGAGTATCTGCTAAATGACTTAAATGTCAATTGCAAAGCTAGGAGATACAGATTGGGGAGAGAGAGAGAGGTTAACTGCTGTAGCTAACTTCTCATGTTAACAATGTGGCCATCAAACATTGGACCCATATGCTGGCCACATAGTTATATTGTTGGCTGTCGTGAGAGAAATTAATTTATCAAGCTGGCGCACAAGGTAAGCTTTTTATATACCTTCACATCACTAAAGTAGTGTTACATTTGCTGAAACCTAGGCTTCCAGGCCTCGCTCATGTTGTTCTCGAGAGCCTGGGAGTTCATTTTGGAAGAGTAGGTATGAGTGGAGTGCTGATTGCCAGAGGCTGCTGGCTGATTGGCTGTGAGTAGACATTGATTTTGTTTTAAATACCCACCCCTTCCATCCCTCTTCAGAATGCAAATTCTCCATTGTAAGCTAATTTACAGTGCTCGCATTGCTAACATACTATATATTTTTTTTAATGGATATTTCAGATCATTGTTTTTATTTTATTTTTTATATACTTTGGTTGAAATTACACTACACCATGTGGGCACCAGTGAAAGTTATTGGCTTTCGGTTTGAATCTCCGCCTCTGTTTGAAAGTGCCTATTCCAATTGTTGGGAGGGGCAAAGTGCTTGGAAACATTCAACCTTCTTTTAGCCTCTTTCTGGCAAGAACTAACATTTCCATTTTTGTCATTTAGCAAACACTTTTATCCAGAGCGATTTACAGTTAATGCATTCATGTTAAGATAGCTAGGGGGGACCACCACAAGCAAGAGCTGCCCTCCCGTGTGGTTGGGAGGGCCAAGTGACCTGAGCTAGGAGAATGGCATACTCAGGTTGGTGTAGGGTTTGAGCATAGCCTGAACGTAAGGAGGGGCAGTTTCTCTTGCTGTTCCATAGGTAAGCACCAAGGTTTAGTAGTGGATGTGAGCTTCAACTGGAAGCCAGTGGAGTGTGTGGAGGAGCGGGGTGACATGAAAGAACTTGAGAAGGTTGAAAACCAGGCAGACTGCTGCGTTCTGGATAAGATGCAGGGGTATGATGGCACAAGCAGGGAGCCCAGCCAACAGCGAGTTGCAGTAGTCCAGAGGGGAGAGGACAAGTGCTTGCGCCGCTTCCTGTATGAGTTGGTTCATACTCTACGGATGTTGTAGAGCACGTACCTGCTGGAGCTGGTCACTGCTTTGATGTTTGCAGAGAATGTCAGGGTGTTGTCCAGGGTCACGCTAAGGTTCTTTGAACTCTCGGAGGGTGACACTGTGGAGTTGTCAACCGTGAGGGAGAGGTCTTTGAGCAAGCAGGCCTTCCCCAAGAGGAAGAGCAGTTCCGTCTTTGTTGAGCTTGAGGTGGTGGGCCGACATCCAAGTTGAGATATATGCCAGGCACGCAGAGATGCGTGTCTCCACCTCGGTGTCAGAGGGGGGAAAGAGAAAAGTAGTTGAGCAATAGCAATGATAGGAGAGACCATGTGAGGATATGACAGAGCCGAGTGAATTGGTGTATAGAGAGAAGAGGAAAGGGCCTAGAACCGAGCCCTGGGGATACCAGTAGTGAGAGTCTGCACCAGACACAGATCCTCTCCACGACACCTGGTAGGAGGGGCCTGCCAGGTAGGATGCAATCCAAGAGTGTGCAGGGCCTAAGACGCCCAGCCCTGAGAGGGCGGAGAGGACGATCTGATGGTTCACCAAGCCAGCGTATAGATCTAGGAGGATGAGAACAGAGGAGAGAGAGTAAGCTTTGCCAGTGCAGAGAGCCTCTGTGACACAGAGAAGAGCAGTCTCGGTTGAGGGACCCATCTTGAAGCCTAACTGGTTAGGGTCCAGAAGATTGTTCTGAGAGAGATAACGAGAAAGTTGATCAGTTCAAGTGTTTTGGAAAGAAAAGAAAGGGATACAGGTCTATAGTTTTGGACGTCAGATGAGGCGAGTGTTTGGTTTTTGAGGAGGGGAGCAACTCGGGCCATTTTAAAGTCAGAGGAGATGCAGCCAGTGGTCAGGGATGAGTTGATGAGGGAAGTGAGGAATGGGAGAAGGTCTCCAAAGATGGTCTGGAGAAGGGGGTAGGAGTTGTGGTCCTGTGGGCAGGTTGTTGGGCAGCCAGACCTCACTAGTCGCAGGATGTCTAGAGAGAAAGGGGAGACAGAGGTCAAGGCGTAGGGGAGTTCTGTGTGAGTGAGACCAGTGGACTTAATAGGCTGAGTGAATGAGTAGCGGATGTTGTCAACCTTTTTCTCAAAGTGGTTGATAAAGTCGCCTGCAAAGAGGGAGGAGGGGGTGCAGGATTAAGAAGGGAGGAGAAGGTGGAAAATAGTTTCCTAGGGTTAGAGGCAGAAGCTTTAAATTTAGAGTGGTAGAAAGTGGCTTTAGCAACGGATACAGAGGAAGAGAAGGTGGGAGGGAGTGAAAGGATAATATCCTCCAGAAGTTTAGTTTCCTCCATTTTTGCTCAGCTTCCCGCAGCCCTGTTCTGTAAGCTCGCAATGAGTCACTCAGCCACGGAGCAGGAGGGGAGGGCCGAGCCAGCCGGGAGGAAAGGGGACAGTGCGAGTCAAGGATGCGGAAAGGTAGGAGAGTAGGGTCGAAGAGGCAGAATCAGGAGGCAGAAGGGAGAAGGATTTAGCAGAAGGGAGAGATGATATGATAGAAGAGAAGAGAGTAGTGGGAGAGAGAGAGCAAAGATTGCAATGGCTCTGTTTAGGGGCTGAGTGGTTAGGGTTGGAGGAAAGGGAGCCCGAAAAGGAAACAAAGTCGGATCAGAGACCTGGAGAAGGGTTGCAGAGAGATTATTAGACGAGCAGTCTCTAGTACAGATGAGGTCAAGCATATTGCCTGCCTTGTGAGTTTGAGGGGATTGGGAAAGGGTGAGGTCAAAAGAGGCAAGGAGGGGAACGAGAGAGTTGGAAAGAAATTAATCGAAGGCAGGCGTCGGGAGGTTGAAGTCTCCAAGTACGAAGAGCTGTGAGCCATCGTCAGGAAAATAGCTCATCAAGGTGTCAAGCTCATTGAGGAACTCCCCAAGAGCACCTGGTGGGCGATGGATGACTGTAACAGTGACAGCATGGAATTCAAATGAGGAGATGGTCAGGTGGGAGAGGGAGAAAAGAGAAAATATGCACTTAAGAGAAATGATTATGCCACCACAGCAATGACAAGATGCTCTCGGACTGTGAGAGAAAACATAGTTAGATGAAGAAAGAACAGCTGGAGTAGCAGTGTTCTCTGGGGTGATCCATGTCTCCGTCAGGGACAAAAAGTCAAGGGACTGAAGGGTAGCATAGGCTGAGATGAACTCAGCGTTTTTGACCGCAGATCGGCAGTTCCAAACGCTGCCAGAGACCTGGAATTCCACATGGGTTGTATGCGCAGTGTACACTAAATTAGAATAGTTGCAGCCAAGGGGTGGGGAGCTTCAGTAAAGCCTACAGGGAGAGGAGTGAACAAGTATAGAAAACACACACATAGTTGACAAAGCTACAAAAGAGCAGATGAGATCATCTGTAAATAACTAGGTAAGATTCTCAAGTGAGAGAGTGGTGTGAAGCCCTCCTCTCTTTCTTTCCCCGAACAACTCTGCAGAACAACTCTGCAGAACAACTCGGCAGAACGGTCTTAGTTTTGCGACTAAACCACCACTGATTAGACCTCTGCTTACAGCTGCCGCTGAGAAACCAGGTCGAAGAACTAACAATAATTGCTAATTTCCTAGCAGAGGTGGAGAGCACACCTCCCTGTACTAATTGCTGATTGCCTAGGAGAGGGGAAACCACTCCCCCGCAGCACTTAAAGTAGGTGGCTCTAGCTAGCAAAAAGACAGTACTAGACCACAACAGATAAAGACAAACTATCACACTGAAGGTGGGGTGAAAGCTGGGAAGAGGTTCCATTTGCTGTGCTAGCCAAATCTAGCACCACCAGAGCAAACAGGAAATACATGTTCTGGTAGGAACAAGTCAATGTGATCAAAAAATACAAACTTGTAATTTTGAGCTAGCTAGTAGCAATTATGGCCCGCCACTGCATCGGATGTTTAGAAGGGAACCTCTTGGTCACGCATGCATATACACTATAGAGCGTGTTATTGTTTTGACAGTTGAAAAGGTCTATATTATTTGTATTTATTAGACTGGTGGCTATTGGTAATCGTCGAGGCTATTAAATATGCATGAGGTCATTTTGACCGTCATGGCACTTTTGAAGTAGAAATGCTCCGAAAAATTTTGTTTTTCATTATATTTATCTCAAAGTACTTCTAGACTGTAAAATACAGAAATGTAGGAAAAGTCAGCGACAGATGGGTTCAATGTTTAAAAAAATATAAAGTTATTGAAAAGGTCAGATTGACTGCAGTGGCGGTTCTAGTGGGTAAATGGTCCTTTAGAGAGGACAACAGAGGGAATTAAATAATGGTGGTCATTGTTTAAGACAGGTTTTTGCTGGCTATGTACTTTAGGCCTAAATTATGTTGTGTCTATTTAGTTACTGGCTTTTGCAGAGGATTCTGAAAGCTTGGCATCAGCTAGCAGCCAAAATATGATGATATCCGGTTCTATAACCAGGTTGTTCATGCTATTGTGTGTGTGAGGGTATGCATGTGTGTGTGTGAAGTGAGACTTCTGTCTCCATATAGTTATGTTTTGGCCCAGAGCAGTGTAGAAAACAGGCATTAGACAGGAACGTGATTTACTTCAATTAAATACCAACTGGAGCAATTTGTCCCTAAAATGAAACGGGGACAGCCTGAAAGTTTGACCACCCGTTTGCAAATGCAATTAGATACCTCTCTGGCTGAGTGTGTCAAATTCACTGCCTCAGTCTAGGGGTAAGGGTAGGTGCCCTAAATATTGGAAAGAGAGAGAGATGGGGGTATAGAGACAGAGACAGAGACGCACGGGGGAAAGATATACAGTATAATGAGAAAGAAAGAGAGAAAGCGAGAGAACAAGAGAGAGAAAACAATACCAGTGGGCTGTTATGGCACAATTTTCTCATTCCACAATCATACATCATTAGTCACCCTAACATTGAAATTTGGTTTGGGGGGAATTTAACAATAAAACATAAAAATAAAAACATGATTAAGTTTGCCTGCAAACAATGGGGATGTCTTTTCTATGCTAATCAATATCTAAAGCAGGTGTACACCTGGTTGGACCACTTTAGTTCTGATCTGTAATTTGAGGTGTAGCGGCTTGATTTACCTCCTGTTTTATAATGTTTACTGTGGTTTCCATTACGGTGATAATTAAAGCACAATTACCTTGCTGGTGGATGCAGATTGGTGTAGTAGTCTAGCTATTGTTGGGGCATATCAGCATAGGTATTACAAGTTTGCGTGTATGTGTTTAGAAGCATCTTCAATGCTGGTAATACTCGCCTATAGTGGCAATAGCAGGGACCTAAATAGGCTTACTAGCTTAGCAATGGCCATTGTTGTCTCATGCTGTCTCATTAGCCCATCGTACCCATTCTCAGAAGTACATTAGAGGAGGGCCTGGATCTTTTTGTCGGTGCCAGTCTTCATGCCCAGGCTCTGGGTAGATCACAGGGATGTGTGGCATGTCTGGGTGCTTAACAGGAAGAGAAGGAGAGAGAAGCGCAGAGTCGGTTGTCAAACCATCCCTTACCTCTCCATCACCCCCTTCTGCCAAACCCAGCCTCAGATCAAATGGGAAGAACATGAAAGGCATCCAAGAGATTATTTCTCTCTCTCTCGTTCTCTCTCTCTCTCTCTCTCTCTCTCTCTCTCTCTCTCTCTCTCTCTTTCACTATCTTCCCCTCTATATCAACATTTCATCTTCTCCTATCTCTCACCTGAGCTTCTGAGGGATCTAGTGAAATATCAGGTGAGAGGCAGATGTAGAGGGAGAGAGGGTGAGTTTGTGGATGAGACAGACTCTGGGGTTTATAGATCCATTGTTGTTGCTCTCTGCAGAAATAGGATGCATTTATTCTCTCAAAGGAGAAGGGAGCTACACATCTCTTCCTCCTCCTTATCATCCTATTTTTTCTCTCTCAGGGGGGCTGCATGCAAAGATCCACTCCTAATAAGCTTTATGACCTCCAAAGTTCGTCAGGAAACGTTTATCTTTCTCTTCCTCTGAACACTCAAACGTGGCTGTCATGCTTCTCCACAGCTAGCGAAGCTGTGACACCGCTAAATGTTTATTGATGCGTCACTAAAATGTTTATCTTCTTTGGTGAACTTGCCATATAATGGCCAGGGAATTGAACATTTCAAATATGAAATCTGCCCATTTCCAAGTGGCCATGTCGAATTGTCAGACAGAGTATTTGCTTGATGCTGTCTGAGTGCTGGCTGGTAAAAACAATAAAATTGCTCTGTCTCCTCTCTGGCTAAGGGTGTCCTCTTATAACTGCACAGAGAGAGGGAGGAGGGGAGAGGAGAGGAAAGAAAGTGAGAAAGATGGGCATAGAGAGAGAGAGAAAAGATGAGAGGGGTGTCCTGGGATACTGATTGAGATTTTTGTAGGGGATTTTTCTCACGATTTGGCAACCCTGTGCCACTTCTGAGATTCTCGAGAAATCTCTTCAGACAAACAGAGCTCGGATAATAGTTTTTTAGGTGCCTGATAGCAGACTTTGGGCTTTGTCTGAAGAGCCTGCAATCTCCTCCCCGCAGACTGGACTGCATCTCTGTGAAAGCCAATCCAGCTTCTAAGCATATTTTATTTCCCATTCTTTATTTTCTCCCCTTCCCCATACTGAGGAGGAACGTGGGTATGGTTGGGGTGGGGTGTGGTGAAGGCCCAGCCCTACTCATGCCGTGGAAATACTTAACCTAAAAAGGTACTTCACAGCCTGACAAAACCCCCTCTTCCCCTCTCTCAGGACTCCTGTCAATTTAGGGCAAAACAGGGCCTTTCAAGAGTACATAAATATTGCATGATTGATAAATGCTGGTCCTTTTGATTATGATTCGGGAGATGTTCATGTGTGTGGTGTAGTTAGCTAGTGCTGTGAGGTGCATTGTAGACTGGGAGAAGGTTCTAGTGGGTGGAGAGAGGAGGCAAGGCCTGGCAAAGTGCACATCATTAGTGGATGGGAGGGAGGGTATTCAAAAATGAATCATGTTTTGTGGCGGGAGGCCCAACAACATGAGTTCTCCACTCCCTCTAAATGCCTTCAAACGGCCAGCTGGCAAGTTTTTGGAGAAGTTGTACTAACTACTCCAACCCACATATGAATGAGGGCTGATTACTTTGTCGTTACTGCTTCTTCCTTCAACCCATGCACAATGGCAATATAAAAATATCTGGAGTATATTCCTAGGCCAATTCCCTTCCTAGTCCCTCTGCAATTTGGTTTGAATGGCAAAGGTGTGCAAAGATGGAGGAGTTCAGATAAGATATTGTTGTTTGAGCACTATCCACAAACTTTTGAAACTACAGCACAATCTACTTTTTCGTTTTTTTCAAATTGGAGCTAGAATTGGGATCATGTATACTGTGCTAATGCCAATATTTAAAAAAAGAGTAACGGCGAGCACTGTACATTACGGTGAACTTAGCAAATGAGGTGTTTGTGGTAAGTACATGGGGGCCGCCATCTTTACGCACCTTCGCCATTCAAACACTGCACAGTGTAAACCAAAAGGTCTATCAACTAAGGTGGAATAACTCCGCTAACTCTTCAAATGGCTAAGGAAACAAAACCATTTAGGAATATGCAGATAATATGTGCATATGGAAGACAACAAGCAAAAGAGAACTGCCTTAACATTACCACACGCATCACACTGAATCCTGGCAATAAATGGAACGTCAAGTAAATTATAAGGATAAAAGGATTTTCATTTTGTAACACGGTACTTTATTCACCAATCCCATTTGCCTCTCTTCTGCTTCTGTGTGTGTGATTGTGTGCGTGGGAATGTGTGTGTGTGATTGTGTGTGAAGAGCGAATGTATGAGTGTGCAGTAACCCTGTAAAGCTATGTCAGTGTCATTTCTTTATCTGAGAGGAAAAGTGGTTACAGTGAACAGTGCGGTATGAGCAGACACCTCTGTAACATAAGCATTTACATATAGTTACATAGTATTTTTTTTGTGGCAACGTCAGGGTGACAGAGAAGGAGAGGAAGGAGGCGTTGGGAATAAATGCAATCTGCTTCAATTGTGCAAAGAGAACATGAGAGATGTCAGTGTGAGTTACGCTGATGGTAAACCATACGGGTATCGAGGCACAAGGCGAGACCCAGATGCAGACACAGGAGGCAGATGGTTGGAGTCTCACAATGTTTAATAATCCAAAGGGGTAGGCAAGAGAATGGTCGTGGGCAGGCAACAGGGTCAAAACCAGGTACAGAGTGGCAGACAGTGGCAGACAGGCTCGTGGTTAAGGCAGGCAGAATGGTCAGGCAGGCTGGTACAGAGTCCAGAAACAGGCAAGGGCCAAAACCGGGAGGACTAGAAAAGAGAGAATAGCAAAAGGAGTACGGGAAAAACGCTTGTTGACTTGACTAAACATACAAGACAAACTGGCACAGACAGACAGGAAACACAGGTGATAAATACACTGGGGAAAGTAAGCAACACCTGGAGGGGGTGGAGACAATCACAGGAACAGGTGAAACAGAACGGGGTGTGACAACAGGTGCCGACACACATGCATACATATAGAGGTCAAATACACACATTACACACACACAGTAAGTATACACACATGGATACAGTAAGCACACACACACATACTGTATCTCACACTCTGGATGAATCAAATTCAAAGAGGAGCAGAACTTGTTTGTATGCAGGTTTTCTTGCAAACAGGTGAAAATATACCAACGTATACAAAAATACTATTTTTACCTACAGTACATACAAGTACCCTGACATTTACATAAAAGCTGTTGTACTTGACTGCATCTCAGGCATTATTGTTTTATAGCTTTTCACATCCTTGCCCTAAAGAAAAGATATTGCACAAATCTTTGGCTAATGCAATGGGAGATTTGCATTGATGTGGTGTAGATGCTATTGCTCAATAGAAGTAGACTGATTGACATGAGCTCCTTGGTACAGCCTTCAGAGTGTAGGCTAAGTGTGATACTTGGAAGCGGGGAGGCTAATCTTCTTGTAAGAGTTGCTTGATTAGCTGTAGTTCTGTGAAGAACAGAAGCTCGACACATCCCATGGAAAACCCTCTTGGCAGAACCACCTCCAGCATCCAGCCTTCCAATCTATATTTTCTAGTCTTTCCTCTCTCTGTGTAGCTCTGTTCTGGCAGCAGAATACCACCCTGCATCGCACTGCTGGCTTGCCTGTCAACGTAAGGCAGCAATACACTACACTATTGTTGCCTGTTCTACAGGCTCTAACAATCAAATCAAATGTTATTTGCGCCGAAATCAACAAGTGTAGACCTTACCGTCAAATGCTTACTTACTGAAACCCTTAACCAACAGTGCAGTTCAAGAAGAGTTAATTAATGATTTACCAAATAAACTCAAGTAAAAAATAATTAAAGTAAAAAAGTAAAGTAACACAACAACAATACCGAGGCTATATGCAGGGGGTACCTATATGCAGGTAAGTCAAGGTCATTTGTACATGTTGGTAGGGGTAAGTGACAACGCATAGAAAATAACCAGCGAGTAGCAGCAGTGTAAAAAGAAATGGGGCGGTGTCAATGCAAATAGTCCAGGTGGCCATTTGATTAATTGTTCAGCAGTCTTATGGCTTGGGGCACCAGTGCACCAGTCCCTCCTCCAGCAAAGCAGCCCAACAACACAATGCTGCCACCCCCGTGCTTCATGGTTGGGATGTTCTTCGGCTTGCAATCCTCCCCCTTTTTCCTCCAAACATAATGATGGTCATTATGACAAAACAGTTCTATTTTTGTTTAATCAGACCAGAGGACATTTCTCCAAAAAGTACGATCTTTGTCCCCATGTGCAGTTGCAAACCGTAGTCTGGCTTTTTTATTGCAGTTTTGGAGCTGTGGCTTCGTCCTTGCTGAGCGGCCTTTCAGGTTATGTTGATATAGGACTTGTTTTACTGTGGATATAGATACTTTTGTACCTGTTTCCTCCAGCATCTTCACAAGGTCCTTTGCTGTTGTTCAGGGATTGATTTGCACTTTTCGCACCAAAGTACGTTAATCTCTAGGAGACAGAATGCATCTCCTTCTTGAGCAGTATGATGGCTGCGTGGTCCCATGGTGTTTATACTTGCGTACTATTGTTTGTACCGATGAACATGGTACCTTCAGGCTATTGGAAATTGTTCCCAAGGATCAACCAGACTTGTGGAGGCCTACACACTTTTTTTTCTGATTTCTTTTACATTTTCCCATGATGTCAAGCAAAGAGGCACTGAGTTTGAAGGTATGCCTGGAAATACATCCACAGGTACACCTCCATTTGACTCAAATTATGTCAATTAGCCTATCAGAAGCTTCTAAAGCCATGACATCATATTCTGGAATGTTCCAAGCTGTTTAAAGGCACAGTCAACATAGTGTATGTAAACTTTTTTTGTGTCATGCACAAAGTAGATATCCTAACCGACTTACCAAAACTATAGTTTGTTAAGAAGATATTTGTGGAGTGGTTGAAAAATAAAATAAGTCTATGTAAACTTCCGACTTCAACTGTAGGTCCTGGATGGCAGGAAGCGTGGACCCAGTGATGTACAATTTAGCAAATAAACACTGGAGTGATAGATGTGCAGAAGATGAATGTGCAAGTAGAGATACTGGGGTGCAGAGGAGCCCAAAAATATAACAGTATGGGGATGAGGTAGTTGGATGGGCTATTTACAGGCATATGTACAGGTGCAGTGATCTGTGATCTGTTCTGACAGCTTAATGAGGGAGATATGGATCTCCAGCTTCCAGCTTGATCTTTGCAATGTGTTCCAATCATAGGCAGCAGAGAATTTGAAGGAAAGGCAGCCAAATGAGGAATTGGATTTGGGGGTGAACTGTGAAATATACCTGCTGGAGCGCGTGCTACAGGTGGGTGCTGCTATGCTGCTATGGTGACCTGAGAAAAGGCAGGGGTTTACCTAGCAAATACTTATAGATGACCTGGAGCCAGTGGGTTTAGCGACACATATGAAGTGAGGGCCAGCAAACAAGAGTATACAGGTCGTAGTGGTGGGTAGTATATGGAGCTTTGGTGACGAACTGATGTCCCTGTGATAGACTGCATCCTATTTGCTGAGTAGAGTATCGGATGTTATTTTGTAAATGACATCGCAGAAGTCAAGGATCGGCAGGATAGTCCGTTTTTACGAGGGTATGTTTGGCAACATGAGTGAAGGATGCTTTGTTGCTAAATAGGAAGCCGATTCTAGATTTAATTTTGGATTAGGAGACACTTACTGTGAGTCTATAAGGAGAGTTTACAGTCTAACCAGACACCTAGGTATTTGTAGTTGTCCAGAACCGTCCAGAGTAGTGATGCTGGATGGGCGGGCAGGTGCGGGCAGAGATCGATTGAAGAGCATGAATTTAGTTTTACTTGCATTTAAGAGCAGTTGGAGGCCACGGAAGGAGAGTTGTATGGCATTGAAGCTCGCCTGGAGGTTATTTAACACAGTGTCCAAAGAAGGGCCAGAAGTATACAGAATGGTGTCGTTTGTGTAGAGGTGTATCAGAGAATCACCAGCACCAAGAGCAACATCATTGATGTATACAGAGAAAAGAGTCGGCCCGATAATTGAACCCTGTGGCACCCCCTTAGAGACTGCCAGAGGTCCGGACAGCAGGTTCTCCGATTTGACACACTGAACTCTGTCTGAGAAGTAGTTGTTGAACCAGGCCAGGCAGTCATTTGAGAACCCAAGGATTTTGCGTCTGCTAAGAATGTGGTTAATGACTGAGTCGAAAGCCTTGGCCAGGTCAATGAATACAGCTGCACAGTATTGTCTCTTATCGATGGCAGTTATGTTATCATTTAGGACCTTGAGCGTGTCTGAGGTGTACCAGTGACCAGCTCGGAAACCAGATTGCATTTCGGAGAAAGTACGGTGGGATTCAAAATGGTCGGTGATCTGTTTGTTAACTTGGTAGGACAGATATAGGTCTGTAGCAGTTTGGGTTAAAGTGTCTCCCCCTTTGAAGAGCAGGATGATGCGTCAGCTTTCAAATCTTTGGGGATCTCAGACTATACGACAGAGAGGTTGAACGGGCTAGTAGTAAGGGTTGCAACAATTTCCGCTGATAATTTTATAAAGAGAGGGTCCATATTGTCTAGCCCTGTTGATTTGTAGGGTTCCAGATTTTGCAGCTCTTTCAGAACGTCAGCTACCTGGATTTTGGTGAAGGAGAAATGGGGGAGGCTGGGCAAGTTGCTGTGGGGAGTGCAGGGCTGTTGACCAAGGTAGGGGTGGCCAGGTTGAAAGCCATAGAAAAAAAAATGCTTATTGAAATTCTCAAAAGGCTATCCGGGAGGATGCTATTGATGTGATCCATGACCAGCCTTTTAAAGCACTTCATGGCTACCGACGAGAGGACGACGGGGCGGTAAACATTTGGGCAGGTTACCTTCGCTTCCTTGGGCACAGACACTATGGTGGTCTGCTTGAAACATGTAGGCATTACAGACTCGGTCAGGGAGAGGTTTAAAATGTCAGTGAAGACACTTGCCAGTTGGTCCGCGCATACTCGGAGTAGACATCCTTGTAATCCGTCTGGCCCCACGGCTTTGTGAATGTTGACCTGTTTAAAGGTCTTGCTCACATCGGCTCCCAAGAGTATTATCACACTGTCGTCCAGAACAGCTGGTGGTCTTGTGTGTTGCTTGCCTCGACGCGAGCATAAAAGGCATTTAGCTCGTCTGGTATGCTCGCGCCACTGGGCAACTCGCGTCTGGGTTTCCCTTTGTCGTCTGTAATAGTTTTTAAGCCCTGCCACATCCGACGAGTGTCTGAGCCGGTGAAGTAGGATTCAATCTTAATCCTGTGTTGACTCTTTTCTTGTGTGATGGTTCATCTGAGGGCAAAGCGGGATTTCTTATAAGCATTAGTGTCCCACTCATTGAAAGCGGCAGCTCTAACCTTTAGCTTGATGCTGATTTTGCCTGTAATCCATGGCTTCTGGTTGGGATATGTACGTATGGTCACTGTGGGTACGATGTCGTCTATGCACTTATTGATGAACCCGATGACTGAGGTGTAGATAAGCATTCTAGCCAGTCTGGCTATAAGTTCATTCATTTCTACCAAGGAACAGATAGTCATTGTTCTAATTCTTGATAGTATTTACACACATTATATTCAGTACTAAGGTTTAAAAGAAAATTCAAACATCTATGTAGTAACATAATAGTTTTCTGATTAGTCAGTCCTGATTGAAATGTATACATAATTAGTCATTATTGATTAAAAAATCCCTTAACATGGCCAGAAGTTATTTTTGGTCATAAGAGACGGTAGCAGCAACATTATGTACAAAAAAGTAAAAAATAAGTTACAAACAATGCAAAAAAAAAAAATATCACAGTTGTTTATTTTTTATTTTATTTAACCTCTGGGATATGTGGGACGGTAACGTCCCAACTGGCCAACATCCAGTGAAAATGCAGAGCGCCCAATTCAAATAAATTACTACAAAAATCTTGAAATCACACGTTCAATATACAAAATGAAAGCTCTTGTGAATCCAGCCAATGTGTCAGATTTCAAAAATGCTTTATGGTGAAAGGAAACAATGCCATTATCTGAGGATAGCACCCAATAAAACAAACACAGACCATCATATTTCAACCCTCCAGGCGCGAAACAAAACGCAGAAATAAAGATAGAATTCATGCCTTACCTTTGACGAGCTTCTTCTGTTGGCACTCCAATATGTCCCATAAACATCACAAAAATCCCTTTGTTCAATTAATTCCATCAATATATATCCATAATGTCCATTTATTTGGCGCGTTTGATCCAGAAAAACACAGGTTCCAACTCGCTCAACATGACTACAAAAGTTACCTGTAAGCTTTGTCCAAACATTTCAAACAACTTTTGTAATACAACTTTAGTTATCTTTTTACGTACATAATCTATAAAATTGAAGACGGGATGATCTGTGTTCAATACCGGAGGAAAACAATGTGTAGCATGCTTTCAGGTCACACACCTCTAACAGAGTACACTTCCCTCAAGTCTCATTCTGAACAGTGTTTCTTCTTCATTGCTCAAAGGAAAAACCTCAACCAATTTCTAAAGACTGTTGACATCCAGTGGAAGCGATAGGCACTGCAATAAGGTCCCTTAGAAATCTGGATTCCCAATGAAAATTAATTGAAAAGAAAGTGACCTCAAAGAAATTAAATCTGAATGGTTTGTCCTCTGGGTTTCGCCTGCCAAATAAGTTCTGTTATAGTCACAGACATGATTTAAACAGTTTAAGAAACGTCAGAATGTTTTCTATCCAGATCTACTAATAATATGCATATCTTACCAAAATTCCGAATGCTGCCCCCTATCCTAGAGAAGTTAACCTTTATTTAACTAGTCGAGTCAGCAAGTCAGTTAAGAACACATTCCATTACAATCAGATGTAATCAAATAATTTAATTTGAAAACATGACAGAAAGCATACAATATTTCAATTTATTAATTTCTAGCAATAACCATAGTGTAATACGAGTATGTTAATTTATGTAAGATTGTGCATACTTTCAAAATGATGACCTGGCCCAGGTATCCTGGAAGGATATTGACCTCATTCTGTCAGTAGAGGATACCTGGTTATTCTTTAAAAGAGCTTCCCTCACCATCTTAAATAAGCATGCCAAATTCAAAAATTGTAGAACTAAGAACACATATAGCCCTTGGTTCAATCCAGACCTGACTCCCCTTGACCAGCACAAACTTGCTGTGGTGTACTCCATTAGCATCGAATAGCCCCCGCAATATGCAACTTTTCAGGGAAGTTAGGAACCAACATACACCAGCAGTCGCGACACAAAACGCAGAAATAAAAATATAATTCATGCCTTACCTTTGATGAGCGTCTTTTGTTGGCACTCCAATATGTCCCATAAACATCACAAATGGTAATTTTGTTCGATTAATTCCGTCGATATATCTCCAAAATGTCCATTTACTTGGAGCGTTTGATCCAGAAAAACACTGGTTCCAACTTGCGCAACGTGACTACAAAATATCTCAAAAGTTACCTCTAAACTTTGCCAAAACATTTCAAAGTATTTTTGTAATACAACTTTAGGTATTTTTTAACGTAAATAATCGATAAAATTGAAGACGTGATGATCTGTGTTCAATACAGGAAGAAAACAAACTGAAGCATGCTTTCTGGTCACGCGCCTCTATCTAACAGTACACTTTCAGTGACCCTCGTTCAAGATGGCCGTACTTCTTCATTACACAAAGGAATAACCTCAACCAACATCCAGTGGAAGTGATAGGAACTGCACTAAGGTCACGTAGAAATCTGGATTCCCAATGAAAACCCATTGAAAAGAGAGTGACCTAAAAAATAAAAATCGGAATGGTTTGTCCTCGGGGTTTAGCCTGCTAAATAAGTTATGTTATACTCACAGACACGATTCAAACAGTATTATCTTCTGGGGATGAGTAGCAGGCAGTTGAATTTGGGCATGCATTTCATCCGGACGTGAAAATACTGCCCCCTGTCACCAAGAAGTTAACAGACACATCTCAAAATCAACCGTTCATAGGAGATTGTGTGAATCTGGCCTTCATGGTCGAGTTACTGCAATAAAACCACTACCAAAGGACACCAATAATAAGAAGAGACTTGCTTGGGCCAAGAAACACAAGCAATGGATATTAGACCAGTGGAAATCTGTCTTTTGGTCTGATGAGTCCAAATTGTTGTTTTTTTGGTTCCAACCGCCATGTCTTTGTGAGACACAGAGTAGGTGAAAGGATTAACTCAGCATGTGTTGTTCCCACCGTGATGCATGGAGGAGGAGGTGTGATGTTGTGGGGGTGCTTTGCTGGTGAAACTGTCTCTGATTTATTTAGAATTC